>NC_056739.1:1815204379-1815350569 GCF_019279795.1 Protopterus annectens
TTAGCTTTGATGGATAGACATGCCATCACCTATAAATATGTACAGACTGGGATGCACAAAATGTGAACACTAGGATCATCCTATTCACAGAAATGCATTTTAGTCAAATTACAAGTGATATAGGTTCAGAGATGTTTACTAGACTAATGACCACAAGGGCATTTTTAAGCCTAGCCAAGTATCCAAAATCTCTGACAAGTTCTGGTGCCCTTGATAAGTGTAAGCATGGGCCTGGGAGATGAACCATTTACAGGTTACCTGTGTCCATTAGAAAAATAGGTGCCAAACCAGTGATGAATTTACAGTTTCCCATCCAATTGTCCGTTGCACTTGAACTGAGTTAGGGAGGAACACTGCTTCACATGGATGGGGAGCCTGTTCCATAGATGGGGTTGTCTCTGGCATACATACCTATCTCTCCAGCAGATCCTATTTATATCCCAGGCAAGGTTTAAGTCTTTAGAATAGGTAATTTTGGTGCTGTTTGTTTTGTGGATATGTAGGAGGTCCAACAGAGTGGGGTCTGACAATGCCCTGCATGCCAGGCATAGATCTCCCCTCAATAGCCTGTAGGAGACATAATACAGTGATAGGGCCTTTATGTGGTCAGCATAGGACATTTTACTTACTCCCTGTATTTTTTTAGTGAGAAACCTCTGTGGACATTCCAGTTGTTGGATATGCCTGGTTAGGTACATACCAAAGGGAGCATTGTACTCAATTATAAGTGTGATAAATGCCAAATACAGTTGAACAATGACTTCCTTGACCTTAAGTGCATTGATTTTGAGGTACACAGGATAAAACCTTAACTGCAATCCATATGACCTGAGATTGAGTGGTGGCTCTGGAAACTGGAAGAGCTGGGTCAGGTTGACAAGAAATGTAAGACTATATAGTATTGATTGGGGAATGGGATGGGATGCCTCCTCCACTGTGGTGGCCTGGCACTCCAGAGCAGTGGTGTAGGTAAGGCAGCTTTCCTGAAAACAAGCTCAAGAAGGGAGGGACATTAAGTGGGTTCATCAACGCCAGACTGGAAATAACATCTCAACTACACCTTGGAAATCTGCAGTACCTGGTGGACTGAGTTAAGTTTTCCAGGTCAGGAATTCTTATTTTAAATTTGTTGTTGCATTTTCTCATTTTGTGCATTTGCTCCATCACTATGAATTTTACCAGGTTCATTCTATCTTGCAAAAATAAAAAGTTCTGTCATACTTTTAAATGGTGTTGTTTATTCTTCCCAAGTTTTCTTAACAATATTAAGCAACTCTCCAGATGACTGCAATATAAAAATTAAAATGGAGAAAAGCTATTTGAAACTTGTGGCACTTTTCTGCCTGCATACAGCAAGTAGATTAAAATGGGGCCCAGTTGGTATCATTAACTTTAGTTGGCATGGAATTCAATGTTGTATTAAACCTCTCTACTAATTTATCAGTCTCTGGATGGGAGATTGAAGTCTTGATGTTGTCTACTTGATGACTTTAAAACACTGACACAAGTGATGCCAGAAGTGTGGCTGGCTCTGCCAGTGGCCTTTGCCAGTACCACGAACCAGCACCTTACTGGTAGGCTTATTACAGTTAGAGACATGCTACCACCAACTGTTCCATTCAAGAACATAAAAAAAAAAAAGAAAAAGAAAAGAAAACAGCACTTTACTATAGCAATTAGCTTATTACATGAACCCCCCCCCCAACTCTTCCATTGAAGAGCAAAAAAAAAAAAAGGCCATTCCTTCTACTGGCACTCTCTCCTCCCCAGCTATTCATGTCTCATATCTATGCCCTGCCCCTGCCCCTCTTTCTGCACATTTTATTAAAAATGAAGCAAACACTTGCTACAGATAACCTGCCTGCATGGAGAGCTATAGCTCTCAGTTTTTGCTAATACAAAAGACACAGAATTCTAACTTTTAACACTACAAGTATACTAAGCAGTTGCTACAATTTAGACCACACATGGAGCACTATAGCACTCAGGCTTGACTGTAAATGTAATACCAGCTTATCAGTATTCTGATTTATTGTGCCTAACTCACTTTTAGTATTAATTTTTCCCGTGTCTTTTCTAAGTGTCCAACTTCTGTTTCTGTCTCAGTTTCTGTGCTAGCACTTCATGTAAACATTGGTGCTAACCTTTGTGTCAGAAGGGTTGACAAGATATGCAAGGCTTCAGAGTTTCCTGTTAGTTCACCTTCAGCTCCTATTCTGACATGTCTTACAGTTTTAGGATTTTATTCTTCTATCATTGGGAAACACTCCTGTCATCAGGCAGCATCCTATTTATTGTCTGACCAAATTCTAGGTCCCTTTGAAGCTTCTCTTTCAACTCCTTTCTCCTGGTTCTGGTCTTGAATTTCTGTATGAGTGTCACTGCCTCAACTGACACTAATGTATATGTCAAGCTGCTGCTCTATTTCTTTCTTGCAAAGTGTTGCCAGACTGCCACACTGTGTCTATGGATTCTCTCTTGTCCCAAATATTTTGCAATGCTTTAAACTGAGGAAAATCTTTCCCTAATATTACATCATGAACCAAATTAGGGGTTACAGCCACAGAGTGTAAGAGTTTACAGATAACTGATTGCATTTGTACATGAATGAAAGAATATTTTTTCTGTCACCACAATTGTATATTACCTCCCTTTTTTACTTGCTAGTAATTCTATGCTTACATTCCAGAGGACCCTTGACAAAGGTAATCATGCTTTCAGAAAGTAACAAGGCTTTAACCTCCCTTCATTCTAAAATACTGTACATTTCACTAGATTGGATGTAGCATTAACAACATGGTGTTGACTAAAGTATTGAAGATACTATTTTGTCACACTTCACAAGAACAAATTTGTTTAAAGCATGCATTTCACATTTCTGCTAGTAGCATGCTCTTCAGTGTTAGTAGCACAAGACTTAGCAATATGATCATCTCACATTTGAAACAAATTAGCACATTATTTGCTATATTTTAACACAGAAGATGGTGTATTTCTCACTGCTGATTCAGAAGCAGACAATTCAGTTTTAAACATTGTATTATTAATTAATTAGTATTGTACTAATTGTACTAGCTGAACTAACTCCCTTAACTATTCCTGTGTATATATATCCCGACATCTTCTATATTACCTGCTCATGTCTAGGAAGTCTATCTTTAACATCTGCCTGATCCTAGATCCTTTTGTATACAGCTACTTTCTCCATCTTGCCTATGCCGTCTCCCACTTTTCCCTAAGCATCGGCCATAAGTTCTGTTTGTAGAAAAAGATATAGGGTTCCTTCCCCAACTCTGCATATTTATTTGTGCAACCTAAGTCATTGAGCTAAACTAAATGCCACAACCAAAGGTAGATAAATCAAACCCCATTGCCTCTCAAAGGTAGGGTTAGGAATTCATGTCTTGGAACTCTGTGTTGGCCTGCTTCACCAGCATACTCTTCAAGTAGGGCTTGAATCTTATCCACCAAGGCGTGGTTAAATTGTACTGGGATATCTTTCATCATGGTGTATATAATCTGAGAGAGAATTATAATCATGATAGTGTTTATTTTGCCAACCATTGTGTATGTCTGACCACCAACCTTTTTATGAGTTTGCTTATTCTCTTATAAAGATTCTCCAAGTTTCTGATAAGCATCCCTTCATGTATATAGCTCGCTTCGAAACCTAGGTAGGTGGGAACTGTCACCTCCTCTATATCACCAACTGCTCTCCTTCCTTTTCCTTTTCCTTTTCCCACTCTGACCAGAACTGTGTTATTGCAATTTAGTTCTCGTGATGACACTTTGATGAATCTGTCAAATGTATCAGACACTATTGGTAAAGTCTTATCTATGTTTTCAGCCATTAAAATATAATCATCAGTGTACAACTGAAACAAGACCTTACCTTACCCCCAGATCTTTACTTTTGTTGTAAATTCACAAAGCATTCTCTTCAATTTCTAACAGAATGTTTTATTTATTTATTTAAATAACTCTGACAATAAAGATTATCTTCTAGAGATTTTACATTTTGTAGATATCCCATCCCTTCATTTACTAAGTCATCAGAGGGGGTTTATCATGCATCATCCCCAAACTTCCTTTTCCTGAAGATATCAAACAGAAAGCCCCAATGTATCTTATATAATACTTTTCTTAATAATAACCAAAACTCCCCCAGTGCAGTGGTATCCTACTTGATGGTTTTCAAGAAAACCAGCAAAATTCTACCAATTATCATTACTCTGTCTGCACTTAATAAACTCATCTTGTTCTGGCCTTAAAATGTTATTTAAGACTCCATTCAACCTCTTTGCTATGATTTTTGACAAAGTTTTACATCCAAATTCAAGAGTGAAATCAATCTATAATTATTCAAGTCTCTTTTATCTACCTTCCCTTTCTGTATTCAAATAATTCAAGCATGTTTATGACAACTGGGATTGTGTTTGATCTTCAGGTATGATTATGATGCTTTAATAAGATAGGTGTAACTTTTTTTCCCATTTATAAAATTCCTGTGGAATGACATTCAGACCTGTTTCTTTTCCTCTCTTTATGGTCGGAATGGCTATTTGGATCTTCTGTAATGCAAGAGAAGCATTTAACTTCATCTAGTTCTATTTACCTACTGCCTTTCTATACAATGGACTTTGAAACCATCCTTTTTAATTTCTCCAAATTGTTTGGGCTTCTAATACCATGACAAGAATGGACCCCATTCCTAAGTCAAAGTACACATAAAGTTCATGAAACGAGTATTGTTTCACTCTTTGATGTCAGCCAAAAGTGCTCTTTGTAGCACCTGCAATGTGCACAGTATTGACTCCTTCTGCGATTCGTACAGAGTTACATGTATTGGTAGCATATCTAAACATGATTTTATACTCTTTTGTATAAGACCCAATTGCTCCTACTACTATTGAAACTATCTGGGCATCTTTCTTCCACATTGCTATCATTTCTGCTTGCAAGTCCTGATTTTTTTATGACTTTGTGTCTCTGTGTACTCAGGACACTGTAGTCAGTTTGTGTGGTGATTTCAATGATCAATGCTACTTTTGCCTTCTTTTCCTGGACCACTATATCCAGTTTTCTAGCATCTATCATTTGAACTGTTGGCAATGGATGATCCTGTGTGATGTCGATTTTTTTTCAGTATTTTTCAGACACTTCAATAACATAATCTTGCACAATCGCTGGTGTAACAGTCTCACCACGTTATTATGCCTTTCAGTATACAGTCCTTCTGCCATTAATATGTTGCAACCAGTGATAAAGTGTGCAACTGTTCCAAATTCTGTTTTATAAAACCTACATTTGTATGTTTCTGCCACATGTTCAATGGACTTTGTAAACCATCCTTCTGTGTGTGTACTCCCTGATGTGTCTGGTATAATCCTTCAAAATATATTCTAGTATCTGTCCATCTTTATCCTTTTTGGTGTCCTGCGCTCTCTTTGTATCTCTTTATATAATTTGCAGACCTCTTCCCTTGCAACCACTAAAAATCTTTTCTGCTTATATATCCTGATTCTGATATTGTTAGCTCTAGCTTCCCCTTTAAGATATACAATTTCTTAATCAGAGAGGGTAGATTATTGGTGTCTCAAAATATTAGATCCTGTCAGACCACTCCTCCCACCAGTGGCTAAAATCCTCAATAAAAAAAATGTTCATGTTCAGATCCTATAATTCATTATAAAACATAATCTTCTTTCTATAGAAAATACCTCTGATTCAGCTTAGGCTACAGAACTGTTATGTCTGTTATTTATTTGTTTATCTTATCATCAATGGGGTAGACTCCAACATACCCGCAGAAGTTTTTTTGTGAATCTCAAACAATCTTTCCATTTTGTAAACCAATGTTTGCACTTAAAGTGACTACTTCTCTGTATTTTTTTTCATGTGGCACCTTTTAGGAGGCCAAGCATAATATTTACGTAACAGTTAAGCTGTAGTTAAAATCATTGATGTAGTATAGATCAAATATGTTACTTGTGTTCATAAATCTGAATTCATACACTCCTGTTTTTTCACTGGTGATCACCACTGTGACTTTCATCATCCATGCTTGTAAACTTTCTTCTATGCTAGTGATCTAATTTTGCTACAACCTACCCAGAGCCTTTCCAGCATTCAGTCATTGTTAGCATTCTAGTTTGGACATAGGACAGTGACCACAATCTTTACTCAGATGAAATTCCTGTAAACAAGGAAAAAGACAATTTTCATCCATCTGGACTTCATCACAGTGGACCACTCCCAACTCAGTGTAAGAGTCAGCAAACAAGCTTCCAAATGGTTCTCTAATGTCCTGTACAATAGGTTCTTTTTCATGCAAACTGGAAGTACTACCTCCTCCCTTACTATCCTCCCAAACAAAGGAGTCCCTGAAGGCTTTCTACTATATGCTGTCCTTTTCTTATTATACATTAACAAATTTCCATCAGACTTCTATGAATTACTCATTTTACTTTACGTAGACTACATGGTAATGTATAGATCATGCCTTAACCCCTCCAATATCTCTAACTTCCTTCAAGCAGAATTTTCTCAGTCATAACAAACTTCTCCTAAATTCAGAAAAAAAAACTAAACCATGCTATTTGGAACACCCTAAATACTAAAAAATTCCACTAACTGGTACACTATCATGGACAATGGTGAGATAGCTGAAAACATACAAATCTACAAATACCTAGTGTCTGGCTTGACCTTTCTCTCTATTTCCAACAACACTATCAAATATAAAAATCCAAAGTAAACAAACTGCTATTATGGGCAACGAACATTTATCCTTTCATTTCTCCTCAAGGCAGAGTTGTTATCAGCAAAGGACTCCTCCTTCCTCAATTGAAATCCAACCTACCCCTTGTAGACTCTTCCTTCATAAACAGCCTATCACTAATCTAAACTGTCACTATTGACATCTGTTCATTTATAATCCTCTCACCCATAACAGAGCACCACTGTTGCACATTCCCAAAAGCCAGTCGACTTCCAGTCCCTCAGATAATCAACATCCTCCCATGATCCAAGATCCTCAATGTCATCCATATGGAATCTTGTCCATTCTTCACCAGTAGATTCACACAAAGGGAATCACCCAACCTCAGTTCTCTTCTCACCTTAGACTAAACTGAAACTTATGAGCCATGCCTCCTCCATCTTAGGCTACAAAATCTTGGAATCTATGCAAAAACAAAATACCTTCAAAAAAACACTCTGCCCACCAAAACTAAATCTAATTGTCACATTCTATAAATCAGGGACCCAAAATGCATTATTAGTACCATCTCTATTGCGTTACAAAGACCCCCAGTAATATTCAGCTGCACGATGTTGAATCTTCTTCAAATATGTGCATGCATATTATACTTTTCTTGGAATATATTCTTTGTTACACCTGTTTTTATGTAAAAATACACACCTGGGCTAAACATGAAATCAGTCCATCTTGATCCGTGTTCTACCCTGGTTGACAAAATCATAAATAAATAAATATGTTCATGTGCAAAGCAAACTCTCCAGTATATGGAGATAGTTGAAGCCATGCTCCTGCACATTATAAAGAAAAGCAAAGTGTATGTCATCTGCCACTCAGAAGCTTGCAACATATCCTAGGTTCCCTGTCGCATTTAAATGGACAGCTCATTCTTCATATCCCATGGTTTAAGTATCTGGACATCTTCTTTATCCAAATATGTTCACTTACATTTTATACTAATATGTTCAAAAGATTGTTTCATGACTAAAAATTTACAAAGTTTCACATTTTCTGATCACAGAGACTAGGTGTACAGTGAAGAAATGTATCTTTGTTTCCAAACTGGAATACCTTTATTATCTCTGTTTACCATGGATTGATAGAAAACACCAAAAATGCTAAAGATTCTCTTAAGCAACATCTGCCACTACTTTACAAACTCTCTTCCATCTGTTAGAACATCATTGCTATCTAATGATGCTAACCAAGCATCCTTTCAGTTAGGAACATGCATCTCTTCTGTTACATATTCCAGCATGTAATATGTCTGTCCAGCTGTCACTGCAGCATGGAGAGATGAAATCAGCAAGAAAAGGAGAGCAGTATTGTTGAAAATGAATTCACCTTCAAGGCTTGGTGAGTATTTTCCTGTAGTCGACACTCTCTTCACAAAATCTCACCAAGATGGCATTGGTATATAAATTGTACTTTATATATCATGGAAAGAAATAGGTTAAAAAATAAAAAAGACAGATGTCTACTCAGGTCCCACGATAAAAAAGTGCCTAATCCAGGTGCATGTAATTGTGGCAGGCTTGAAAAAAATAGCAGTGTAGAATCCTCAGGACACAGAAACATTCATACAATGGGGTTAGCCAAGGCTCAGGGGGGAGAAATATGGTTATGGGAAAGAGAAAGAGATTTGGTATGGTGCAAAATTTATGCAAAGGAGAAAGTGAAACTAATCAATATAAAAAAGCAGCACCAAAGATATTCAAAGGGAAATACAGGCAAAGGCACAATGATATAAAAAAAATCACAATATAGACAATAAGAAAACAAAGGGAGAAAGTACACAAGATAATTAACAATGGAAAAGTTAAAGAAATAAAAACTAAAGTTATGAATTACCTGCAAAGTGAATGATTTTGTCTGGAAAATACAGTAAACATAATGCCAAAGCATGATGGAACAATGAATCCCTAAATTAAGGAGAAACAAGTGGAGTAGGAGGCATCTGAAGACTTGCCACATGATCATGATGTAGAAAATCCAACAGAAGCAATGTTGCATTATGATGGAACAACAAGTCCTCAGATTAAGGAGCAGCTAGTAAAGTGGGAGGTATCTGAAGAAGAAATGGACATGGGAAAGAAAACAACAGCTGTGTGGTGCAATAGTTATGTGAAGGAGAAAGCAAACTAATCAATACAAAAAAGCAGCACCAAAGATATTCAAAGGCAAAGGCACCCAGGTATGAAAAATTTCAAAATACAGACAAGAAGAAAACAAAGGGAAAATAGAGAATGAAGTTATGAATTCCCTGCAAAGTGAAGAATTTAGTGTAGAAAATCCAACACAAGTAATGTCACACCATGCTGGTACAATGAGTCCCCAAATTAAGGAGAAACAGGTGGAGCAGGAGGAATCTGAAGATTTGCCACATGATGATCCTCTGGATTCTTCTGTAGGAAAAAGTTTTAAAAGTTCAGTTGAAGTTTAACAGCAAGGAAGGGAGTGGGAAACAGTGAAAACTTTGACGCAGGCAATATTTTAGATTGATGGGTCAATGAGTTTCCATATAAATGAACAGCAGATGCTGAAGAAGCCATCTGAAGAGGATGTGTCACAGAAAGATGCACTGGAGCTTTCTGCAGAATGACCACAAGAAACAGAGAGCAAAGAATATGCTTTCAGTCTAGAAGAAAATGATGTAAAGGGAAATGTACTAGATTTAAAAGAGGTCAATAGACACATTAAGATCAATGTAAGAAATAGATTACAGAAAGAAAATAAGACCCAAAATGTTACAAGTTTGGTAAAACAGACGAACACAGTAATCAGAACTATTAAGACAAATCCGAGTGCTATAACAGAAAAAAAGCACATATTACTCTTCAACTAAACTAATAACAGATAAAGTTTTACCACAAAAACATAGAGTAATAAGGGAAAGGAAGGAAGAAATATGCCAATGGAAGTATCAAATAGAGGTGAATCTTACCTATTTTTATGGGGTTTGGTAATCTCAAAAAAAAACAAGGTAACTTACAGTGAGGAGTGTTCAAATACTCAAAAAAGGTTTTCACTAATAAGTTCTTCATTAAACATTGTGGTTTAGCTTATTTTTCCATTCTACATATGTTGTTTTAACCTCCTAAAAGGAATGTTAAGAATAAAACTCAGGTATATTCAGCATGTTCTTTATTTTTATTATATAACTGTCAGTATCTAAAACTTATATGTACCCAGCTTGTCAGCCTTCATAACATGCCTAGTTCAATCATTGTTCAAATTCTTAAGTGCTAATATCTCATCCTTTGAAATATTATAAAATTTATGTTTCGCTGTTTTTGAGAGCCTTTCTTATGTTGAGCTTGCATTGTATGTAAATGAATAAAGCATACTGGTAACTATTGATGTTGAAGCCCTATACACTGTGTTACCACATGTGTACTGTATTGAAGATCTGTGAGGAATAAAGGCTTGTTGTTTTGGAATGCTACCTGGTTTTTGGAAATTATTGTGACTGAGCTCATCAATGAAGTTTTAAGACTACTAGTTTTCTATTTTTTTTATTTTTTCCTCAACACTCGTGGTGGTGAAGTTGGAACTAGAGAGATTCCTATGTGTGTTCATTTTTTTAAATATAAAGAATAGTTACAAGATAAGTGATTCATTGATGACCTCAAAACATTTTAGGGAGATCTGGGAAATGAGGAAAAAGGAAAAGAAATGCAACCAAAAAAGAAGAAATAGAGACACATTTTGAAGACATTTTTATGAAGACCATGTGGAAGATAACAAAGATGCTGAACACATGGAAAAATTTAAATAAAAAGTAAGGAGTTCAAATGTAGAGTATATGAAATAGGATGATGCAATGCCCAGAGAAATTGATTCAAACTTTAGAAAGCTCCTAAATTGAAAAATACACGTCTAGATGCAATACCTATCTTCTGGCTAAAAGAATTTAAATCTTCCATAAAGATTTAGCCCTGACTAAGAATTACTTTTATGCACATCCTGAACAGATGTTAATCTGATTAACAAGAGGAAAAATGATAGTCATCCTTAAGAGTGAACCTGTAAGCCATCCTAAAAACTATAGACCAGTAACTTGCCTTCCAACGATATACAAAATATATTCTGAAACTGATGTAGACAGAGTTTATAGTTATTTAGAAAAAAAGCTCAACAGTGGGAATAGAGCAAAAGGCTACCAAGGGAAAGTCATACAGAACAAATGATCATTTGTTGCTAAATAAAGCCATAATTGAAATGGGGAAAAATCTAAGTGTAGCATGGATAGATTACAAACAAGCTTTTGAAAGCATTCCATATTAATGGATAAAGGAGTGCTTACAGATGTATAAGATATACCCTATATTTCTCAATTACATAACAGTGACCATGAAACAGTGGCAAACTACTTTGCAGCTAAGACATGATAAAGGGCAAATTATTATTCCAGGGATAAAATTAAAAAAGGGGGATATTCCAGAGAAATTCTTTGCCACTAGTGCTGTTTTGTCTTGCCGTCAACCCATTAAGGTGTTTGCTTAAAAGATTAGGCCATGGTTTACAATTTGGGTCCCAGAAAACAACCCTGTTTAAAGACTTCTCATCTACTTTTTTGTGTATGGCTTAAAACTGTATAGTTCATCAGATGAGGAGCTGAAAACACAACTGCAAGTGGTTAAAATTTTCTCAGATGATATAAGAATGTTATTTGGTCTTGATAAATGTAAAAAAGCAATAGTTAAAGCAGGAAAGTTTCAGTACCAAGAAAATATCAATCTGGGACAGGAAAACAATATAAAAGAACTTGAGTAGAAGGGAGTGTATAAATATTTGGAAACTGATGAATGATCATCAATAAAATATGAAAAACTGCAAATAAAACTTAGTAAGAAATATTTCAAAACACTAAAACTAATACTGAAATATTGACATCTAGAAATAAAGTTGAAGCTATAAACCCATTTGTTCTTCCAGTTCTAACTTACAGTTTTGGGGTGATTGACTAGCCCCAAAAAGCTATTGGATCAGTTGAACAGGAAAACAAGAAACATGATTTTGCTTATCAAATTATGTATTAAAATCAGAGTATACCAAGATTATATATTCTCTCCTCTGAAGGCGGTATGGGCCTCCTCAAAACTGAGTACATGTATAGATCTACAGTTGTGGGACTGTATACATATCTGCTGATCTCATCAGATCCAAACATAGTGAAAGTTTTAAAGCATGAGGAGAGGAAGTCTAAGATGACCTCTCTGCTTTGTTTATCAGAAGCATTCCAGTGTCAAGTGGGAATGGAAATCAAAGCATAAGCAAAAAAAAAAAAAACAGTTGGTAACTGAATGTGCCAAAAAGTAAAAGAAAGAATATCAGGAGAAGGATCAGATGAGAATGGAATAAATGTGGAAAAGGTATAAATATTGTAGCAAGTACAGGGATCTCCAGGAACAACCTTGTGTCATTCAGGACTTGACTCAAGAATGGTTAAGGAGAGGTGAATTGAAACCAAAAGATGAAAGGTTAATATTGGCAGCCCAGAATAATGGTTTACAAAGTCCATTGAACATGTGGGAGAAAAAGGTGAATGTAGGCTCTGTAAAAAAGAATAGTAAACAGTAGCACATATTGATGTTGGGTATGATACACTTGTATACTGAAAGGCACAAAATGTGGCAAACACTACAATATAGAAGTGGCTGAGAAGCATTGGAAACAAGAACCACAAAGCATTATAGAGAATGATGAAGTGTACCTCACAAGGGATCACCCATTACAAACAGTTAAAAAAATAGATGGATGAAAAACAGGTTTAGCAGTCCATGAAAAAATACAGAAAGTAGCACTCGTCATTCAAGTTGCTACACATAGTGATTACAGTGTCTTACATACAGTGTGACACAAAGTCATAAAATATCAGGATTTGCAGGCTGAAACAAGAGCAATGTGGAAGGAAGATAGTTGGATAGTTCCAACCATACTAGGAGCAATGGGACTTCTAAAAAAAAATTTACAGTCAGGTTTAGATATGCTACCAAGACATGTAATGAGATATGAATATTAGAAGGAGGCAGTTCTGCACAGACTATTGGTGCTGAGAAGAACACTCTTTGCTACCATCAAAGATTGAAACAATACAAATTTCATGAACTCTAATTGTACTCTCACTAAGGAATGTGGTCCATTCTCATCATGGTATTAGAAATGCAAAACACTTAGAACAATTAACCCAGTATTAAAACAGTGCAGTTGTGTACACTCACCATAAATTTAGATGTTCGAGTGTATTCACTGTTGCAGTCATTACATTTGGGTTATCTGCTTGGAGTAGCCCTCAGTTGGCCTGATTAACAAAGTCTTGGGTCCTGCATCAGTTGCTGTCCCTTCTTCCATGATGAAAGGTCGTCAGGGGTATAAAACATGCAGCCGACGCCATTACATCAGTTTTTCTTGCCCCAGATGTCAGGTGCCCCCCTAATGGGAAGCAATTAAATCCATAAATACAAGGATATACCTCCAACAAAAAAGCAAATACACCAAAAAGCTTTTTGAGCATAGTAAGTGAGCGAAGAAGTATAGCCAAAAGAAGAAAGGGAGCTGGAGGGAGGGTAACCAGGACTGCAACAGTGAATACACTGGAACATCTACATTTATGGTAAGTGTACACAACTGTACTATGTTCTTCGTGTTTCACTGTTGCAGTCATTACATTTGGGTTGATTCCCAAAGCTAAGGTTGGGAGGAGGAATTTAAATAGAATTAGGACCAGCTATAAGGCCCTGCAAGACTGCAGTGGCAAAACCAGCTCTGGATTTAGAGAAAACTGGCAAATGATAATACTTGGTGAAAGTGCACAGAACTCCAGGTAGCAGCTTTTAGTATGTCCCTAGTAGGGACGCCCCTGAGAAAGGCTGTAGAGGTAGATGCAGCCCTGGTTGAATGGGGTCTGATGCCCTGTGGGATAGGTTTTCCATGGTGCTTATAGCAGAAATGAATGCAGTGGCCTATCCATTTTGAAATGGTTTGTTTTGAAATAGCTTTGCCCTCTGTCCCTGCAGTAAATGCCACCAGCAGTTGTTCAGATTTCCTTTGAGATTTAGTCCTGTCCAAATAGAATCTAAGTTGTCTGTGCACATCTAAAGAGTGCAGTATCCATTCCCCTTTCTTTTGTGGGTTAGGAAAGAAGGTAGACAAATGAATGGACTGATTAAGAGCCACACTGGATACCACCTTCGGCATGAAGGCGGGATTGGTTCTGAGGGACACCCTGTCTGCATGAAAGATGATGAAAGGTTCCACTGCCATAAGGGCCTGTATTTCAGATACCCTTCTTGCAGAAGTGATTGCTAAAAGGAAAGCTGTTTTCCAGGAAAATAATTTTAAATATGCAGTAGCAGCTGGCTTGAAAGGAGGAAGAGTGAGTTTCTCCAAGACAAAGTTAAGATCCCAGGCTGGAGTTGGAGCTCTCCTGGGTGGCCTTAAATATCTGGCCCTTCTGAGGAAATGCTTGAACAGTGGGTGAGAGAAGAGGGGAGGCTCTGTGCAATAATGAGCTGAAATGGCTGAAACATGAATTTTGATGGAGGAAAAGGACAAGCCCTTATGAAGCATATCAGTCAAGTATTGTATAATCTGATGTAAATTGGGCACTTCTGCATTCATTCCTTGAGACTGGTTCCAGGCACAAAATATTTTCCATTTTGCAGCATAAGATTTTCCAGTTCTAGGCCTCCTTGCCTCTAACATGATATCCATCACTGACTGACTGAGGATGGTAAAGGAGAGATTGGGTAATTAGCCAGGCTGCTAGGTTCAGGGTTTGCAGCTGAGGGTGCAGAATCTGGTTCTCCTACTGAGACAACAGGGAAGGAGTCTGAGGCAGGTGCCATGGAGCCAAGCGTGACAAACTGCACAAGAGTGGGTACCAGTGTTGGTGAGGCCAGTCTGGTGCAATTAAAATCGTCCTCAGCTTGTCCTGTTTGATCTATAGTAGTACCTTGGAGAGCAGAGGCAGAGGAGGAAAGGCATAAACTGATAGGTTTTTCCAGCTGAAGGATAGAGCATCCACTTTCCAAGCTAGCTTGTGGTGAATCCTTGTGCAAAATTTGTCCAGTTGATGGTTCTGGGGGGAGGCAAACAGGTCTATATCTGGGCTCCCCCATTTGCTTGTCAACATGTTGAAAATCCTTGGTTCCAGTTTCCACTCTTGTGTGTCCATGAGGTTTCTGCTTAGTCCATCTGCCAGTGTATTTAGTTTTCCTGGCAGGAATTGAGCTTGTAGATTCACTTGGTAACATAAGGTTGTGTTCCACAATGCCATGGCTAGTCTGCAGAGGGGGTAAGAATGTGTACCCCCCTGCTTGTTTATGTACCACATGACAGTGGTGTTGCCTGTCTTTACCATTAGTTGTCCAGGAAGAATGTGGTTCTTGAAGGCTGTCAGAGCATTTTGTACAGCTAACATTTCCTTTTGATTTATGTGCAGGTGCATTTGACTTGGGTTCCATTTGCCCTAAATGCACTTCCCTGCCAGGTGAACCCACCATGCATAGTCTGATGCATCTGTTGTTAGTATTTGGGCTGTAGGGTGTAATGTGAATAGTAGTCCCCTGTTTTGGTGGCAGGCCTCTGCCCACCAAAGGAACCCTAGGCATAGGCAAGGTATGATAGGAATCCTTGCTTCTAGATCCTGTGAATGTTGACACCATAGGCTTTTGAGATACCATTGTAGTTTCCTCATATGCAGCCTTACATATGGAATTAGAAGAATGCAGGAGGCCATGAACCCCAAGGCTTTCAGTATTTGCCTTGCAGATAGCTGAGTTTTTGTGGCCACTTGCTTGAAGTAGGTTGTCAAATGAATCCATTTCTCTGGCGTGAGGAAAACCATCTGGGAAGTTGTATTCAAGCTTGCTCCCAAGAATATAATTTGTTGACAGGGTACCAGGTGTGATTTCTTTTCATTTATGGTTAACCCCAGACAAGTCAGTACACTTTGAACAAAGGCTAGATGATTCAAAAGAATGTCCTGGCTTTCTACCTGAATTAGACAATCATCCAGGTATGGGTATATTTGAATATTTCTTTGCCTGAAAAATGCAATGACTGGAGCTAGACACTTTGTGAATACCCTGGGCAAAGCAGATAAGCCAAAGGGAAGTGCAGAGAACTGATAGTGCATGTAGCCTGCTTTGAAATGTAGGTATCTTCTGCAAGACTCCCTGATAGGGATGTGCAGGTATGCTTCTTTTAAGTCTAGTGTTGCCAACCATGCATCTTTGCCTAGCATAGGAAGCAGCTGGTGAAGAGTCAACATTTTGAATTTTGGAATCATCAGAAAGGTGTTTAGAGTAGAAAGGTCCAGGATAGGATGCCATGTATTGCCTTTTCTGGGTACTAGGAAAAGTCTTGAAAAGAAACCTTGTCACTTTTCCTCTTCTGGTACCAACTGAATAGACTCCATATTTAAGAGAGAGAGTACTTGATTTTGGGCCTCTGCCCACTGATTTGGGGGTAGATCTGGCCACCTGCTTGGTGTTGGTAATGTGTGGAAGTGAAATCTGTATCCTTGAGACACTATATTTAAAACCCATTTGTCCTGGGTAATGAGTTCCCAGTTTTTGGCCTGCAGACCAATCTTTCTGTCTAAAGGAGCATTCAGTTGGGAAGTGCTTGGAGTTTTAAAAGCAAGTTATTAAGACAGTTTTCCATAGGGGGTAGTCTTACTACTCCCAGATTTGGGTGCGGAAACCCCCCACTGCTTAGTCTTGTGCATCCCTTGGGTTTCTGCTGTGTCTGGGTTTAGCTTGAGAAGACCTGGAAGGGGCTGCAAAGGACCAATTTTTAGAGGGCCTACTAAATCTAGGAGGCTGAACTTGTAAGAAATCGTTAAAGTTTGCATAGATTTAGCTTTAGCTTCCATCTTTCTAAGAACTTCCACAGCCTTGTTGGCAAACAGGCGGTCCTGATTTAAGGGAGCATCCAACAATTTAGCTTTAACATGATAAGGCAAAGATTGCTCCTTAAGCCAAGCATGCCTTCTGACATACCCAGTCTGCACAGACCCAGTAACATCAGCCCTGCAAGAGGCCTCTAATGAATCAAATCCACATTGCAAAGTATGTTTTCCAACCTGTTCAGCAGAATGCATTAAATCCTGTAATTCTTTATTTTCAGCACAGTCAGGAATCAACATCATTTTCTGTTTAAGCAATCCAATAACATGTCGTTGATACTTTAACATATGAAACTGGCAGTTTAAAGCCCTAATGGCCAAGGTTGCAGAAGTGTAAACCTTCTTACCCCATCTATCCAGCACCCTGGAGTCTCAGAGAGGGTAGGAGTTTTAGCAGTAGAAGCCTTAATGCTCTTGGGTCCCTGTGAAATAGTCTCTGGATCCACAATAGGATTTTTAAAAAGGAACTTGCGTGAATCAGGAACCCTGTAATATCTGTCGGGTTTTCTGGGAGCAGGAGGCAAAGTATCAGGGGCCAAACTAGATTCTGAAAAGGCATCATCAACAATGTCTAGTACAGGAGGTATAGCTAAAGGCCTATGCTGAGGCAGGAGTAAGAAATCCCTAAGCCTCTTTTTTGAATCAGAAAAATCCTGGCTTTCCCAGTGGAAATGTTCCTTTAGAGTATGTAAATTTTCACCAAAAGAAAAATCCTCTGGAGGGGAAACAGAGGGAATAGAGTCCTCTGCATCAGAATCCCCATAAGTAGATAAGGGCAAATCCAGATCATCAGAAGAATCAGAAAAATCTGAATCCTGGTCAGAAGATTCATAAACAACTTCAGTCCTAGGTCTCTTAGAAGGGGGAGATTGGCTTCTCCTGATTAGAGTTATAAGATCTTCAGCCATTCTTATCATTTGTTTTTTAGGCATAGAGGCCTGTGCATGCAGCCTCGATGTCAGTTTCTTAGGCATGGTTTGAGATTTTGGCCTAAATGAAGAAGGAGGCATCAGTTTAATATGCAAGTCCATAGGCCTGAATACACCCTCAGAAGCCAGTGCCTGCACAACAGCTCCGAACTCATCCAAGGTAGAGACATCCGCAGGTTCCACAGTTGAAGCATCTTGCGGCATACCGGACTTCGAATGGGTCTCAGTAGAGGCCTGCGAGTCAGAAGTAGCGGGTATCGAGGCTGTGAAAGTGCCTCACTGAGTACTGATGAACTGGCGACTGGCTTAGGAGAAGCGTCGTCAGCAGCTTTGGACCTCGGCAGCCTGTCTCTGTCTTTATCTTTGTATTTTTTCAGAATCCTGGTAGTCGGATGGCTAACCAACGACATTTCTGGATAATTAAACTGAGAACCGAAATATTTAGAGGCGAAAATATACTGACGATGGATAGTGCGCTGATTAAATAAAGCACAAAACCGACAGCAAGGCACGTCATGGACAGGGCCTAGGCAAGGAATACAGTACGAATGAAAATCTTTGTGAGGTATTTGCTTTCCACAAGTAATGCAATTATTAACTTTTACTGACATCGGAAGGAGCAAGAAAAAATTTCCCCAACAGGGTACTTAGCTTTAATTGAAGACGTCGGTTCTGAAACTCGAAAATGAAAATATCAGGAGTCGGCCAACCGACACTTGCAAACTGCTTCTGCTTCATGCACCGCACAGCAAGAAAGACTGATGTAATGGCGTCGGCTGCATGTTTTATACCCCTGTAGACCCAACTGATGTAATGGAAGAAGGGACAGCAACCAATGCAGGACCCAAGACTTTGTTAATCAGACCATCTGAGGGCTACTGCAAGCAGATAACCCAAATGTAATTACTGCAACAGTGAAACACAAAGAACAACTGGTGACTACCAACGGCCTCAGTAATTGCACATTCATGATGACATTATGTTTATCAGGTCTCCACTTTGTTTAGCAATGCAAATTAGGGCCTCTTCTCACTCAACTACAAAATATTGGGAGGACATATCTTATTCTCTTAGAAAGAACAACACCTTTACTGTGTTTAAAATACATTCATAACCAATTGCTTCTCAATATGCCAGAGCATCTGTGGTACTGGCTGAGCTCTATCTCTGACCTCTACATATCTTCTACATGTTTTTTCTATTCTCCTCAGTTTATTTTATTGGTGTTGAAATTCCATCCTCAGAGCTAACTCATGTCAATCTGCTTATTAATCAGTCCAAACTCTGCCTATACCATAATCACTTTTCTACATAGGCCCCCAGGCCCCAGATCTAATGTACATCAATTTATTCATCAGTCCTTACTCCACCCACACCAAGATCTTTTTATTTAATCCTACGTCCAGGCCTGCAATCCCAATGAATCATATAAATGTTAGAAACAAATCATATGACTCATGTACCTCAGACCCTGTTACTACTAATTTGAACTTATCCACCTGTCACTTATTCTTGCTATTTATCCTTTAATCGTAACACCATTGGTGAAGACAATCTGATATGTCTACAAAAGATATTACCTTATTTTAAACTCAATCAAAGGTAATATTAAATTAGGTGATATTTCATTTCAAGATATAATTAAATTAAAAGCAATTACAAATTTGTTAATTCTATTTTATACATTTGATTGTTTACACTTCTTAATTTTTGGTATAGTTTTACTTGCTCTGCCCTTTGTACTACCATTTGATATGGACCATTGCTGAAAATGGGCAGTGGACAAGTTTCTTTACACATTTATCAAATAAATTAATAACAGTACAGTAACATTTCTAATGCTCAGGTTGGAAATGTATTTAATCTTTTTGATGATGAAACTAAGGTGGCATATCCTTGTAGAATGAGGCAGAATTTTAGAAGGATTTGAGGAAATTGCTGACTTAGTCCAAGAGGTATTAGTTGAAATTTAGTTATGAAAACTGTAAGGCAATGAACTTCAAGTATAATAATCCAATGAATAAGTAATATTTAGAGGCATGCGATTCCTTTGACAATATGAGAAAATAATTGATGATTCTTCCATTTCTCGAAGGATGAAGGCATCTATGAATTCATTAGTATCCACTGTGTTCTACACATCCAAATATGCTATAAAATGTGCTCATGGCACTGCTGATGCTGTTTCTAGAGCAACTGCCACTGGGTCAGTGATGAAAAGATTTGCCTAACTACTTTCTCAGAATTTACCAGAGGATGTTCAAACTGAGATTGTGGATCCTCCCCTGGATGAAAAAAAATATTATTTGGTCCTTCCCTCTGCTGAGGTCCTTAAAATGTTGGAGGAAAGTGGAAAAGTTCATTTAGGAGGTTTCCCAGATTTTTCTACACCCCCTTGTTAAAATATAATAGAAAAGTTTCTTCCAGTTTAGTTTTTTTTTCTAGGAAACATAATAAGCATTCCCAGCAAGTTACAGACAAACACAATTTCAAAAAGCAATGGCAGGCAGGTTCAAAACAGAAAGGAGGATCCTCCCAAAACCAAGGGCATTATAAAAAAACTATATGCTTCTTCATGTGCTTTCCCCTTTCCACTCTGGCAATCCTGTAAAGCTTTCCAAAGTCTAGGTCTTCACTTTCCTCTGTGGTACCAGATAACATCAGGGATTTAGGCTCTGAGAATCATTCAAAAAGGCCCCAAATGGCAGTGGGATTCCCTTCTTTTTTTCTAGGGATTCCTCTTCATCCAACATTCAAAACTCCCTGTTCCTTCTTCTTCTTGATCAGATGCTGAATCTGGGGATTATAGAACCTGCTCCCCAGAGCTAAGAAGGGAAGGATCTTGTTCAAGAATCGTTTTGGTGCCAGTGAAAGAAAGAACCTAGAGACATGCCCTAGACCATTCTTTCTAAACCTTTTCATTGCATTCCAGCTCTCAAAGAATTCTGGTGCTTTTTCATAGGATCATAGGAAGTTACTAGGCTATTGGTATTGAGGCCTTTACAAGCCTAGCCAAGAATTTAGCCCATGTTCCAACAAGTCAGCACCCTATGCCACTGTCAAGCAGGGACATAGGTGGAATCCCAGGGGAGTATTTTCTGTTCCCCATCCAATTATCCTGGTTGCACTTAAAAAGGTTTAATGGGATACTCTGCTTTATGAGGAGAGGGAGTCTACTCCACAAAAGGGGTAGTCTCTGCGACACAAATCTGTCCCACCAACAAGTCCTATTGATGTCACAGACCAGGTTGAGGTCTCGCATGTGGGTTACTCGAGTGGAGCTTGACTTGCAGATATGCAGCAGTCCCATCAGGGTGAGGTCTAAGATTGCTTTGTATGCCAGACAGAGGTCACCTCTGAGGAGTCTGCAGGAGACTGAGTAGAGGGATAGGGCTTTTAGCCTATCTGTGCAGGGTAGATGTTTGAGGCCCTGGATTCTCCAGGTGAGGAATCTCTGTGGTCTGTCCAGCTGCTGCATGTGCTTTGTGAGGTACATGCCAAAAGGGGCATTGTATTCAATAATCAGTCTTATAAGGGAAGAATACAGGGATGTTATGACCACCTTGTTTCTGGATGAGATACCCTTACTAATGAAGTGGGCCATGTAGAAACCTTTCCATACAACAGAGGCAATATGGTGGTCAAAAGTCAGTTTACTATCAATCAGGGTTCCCAAGTCCCTCACAACTGATTCTATGCTTAGTACCTTATAATTAATGTGATAATTTGTGGGGATGTCACTCTCCCCAAAAGTGATGATGATGATGATGCATTTTTTGGCATTCAGTTTGAGGCCATGTTTCTGGCACCAGTCATTTGTTTGGGTGAGACCCTCTTGGAGGATGTCCACATCACTAGGGGAATTGATGACAGCACCCAGCTTGCAGTCATCTGCAAACCTGGTCAGCCATAGCCCATTAGATTTGGCCTGCACTTCTGAGAAGTATATCCCAAGCAGCAGAGGCCCCAAGACCGATCCCTGGGATACACCACTTGTTAAGAGTCTACTACTTGAGGTGGCTTCCCCTATTTTGACTGGGTGGCAGCTTGCAGTCATCTGCAAACTTGGTCAGCCATAGCCCACTAGATTTGGCCTGCACCTCTGAGAAGCATATCCCAAACAGCAGAGGCCCCAAGACCAATCCCTGGGGTACACCACTTGACACGAGTCCACTACTTGAGGTGGCTTCCCCTATTTTGACTGGGTGGGTTCTATCAGTAGTTTGTTACCCATGTGGTAACATATGGATTGATGCCCATTTGACAGAATTTATCTATTATACCTGGGTGGGGAATAGTATCGAAGGCCTTCGCCAGGATCAGGTAGGCGGTGTGCACTGTCTTCCCCTCGTCTATGGCCTTGGTGAGTGTCTCAAAGAAGTCGACCAAATTTAACAGGCATAACCTCCACTTGACAAAACCAAACTGTGTTAGATAAAGTGTCTGGAGGTTCCCAATGTCCCTGTTAATGAGGTCCATGATAATCCATTAAATTGCCTTGCAGATCAGGCTAGTTAGGCTGATGGGTCTATAATTTCCTGGATCTGTGGATGTTCCACCTATGTGCAAAGGGGTGACAGTAGTTGTCCTCCACTTGGCAGGGATGAAGCTAGTACTCAGGCTTTGGTTGAATATGGTGCCTAATGGCACTGCGAGTTCCTGCCTGAGTTCATGTATGATGCATTCTGGGATGTTATTGGGTCCCATGGAGGCTGTATTTTTTGCCTTTGAAAGGACAGTGATGATTTTCTCCTTAGAGATAAGGGGAGGGGGACAGGTACTGGGGATGTCCTGTTTTACTGATGGAGGGGACAGATGAATGAAGTTTTCACTGAACCTGTCTGCCTGCAGGTTGGCTATATCTACAGGGTTTGTGTATGTGGTGCCCTTGACCACCAGATCTGAGCAGATCTGGGTGCTTCCCTTGAGATTGCGGACATATTTGAAGAAAGCCTTATGATTGTCTTTAGTAGACAGTAGCATGCACGTGACACCCACCACACGTAGTACAGACAAGTTACATAGACTCACATATGCTAAGGTTCTTAAATCTCCCCAACCACAAAAACTTCCCAGACACTGCACACATAGAAAAGTCCTCAGCAACATCATTGACCTCATGAGCAAACCACAAAAATAACACCCAACAAGACACATACTCCCACAACCCATGGTGTCTCACCATCTAAGTCCATAATGTATACCACTACACAATCCAATATTTTGGTCATAGGAAATTCCATAGTGAGACACATAGACATCCCACTCACTAAGCTAGGCAAGGGGAGAGTCATGGTCAGCTGCCTTTCCTTAGCCATGATCCATCCATCTGGGTGTTAATGATCTGAGACATACCTCTGTAGTTTACATGAAGAGAAATTACTCTCGGAATATGTGTCCTAGGGGGATATTAACCTAGCACTGAGTAGCAATCTACCATCTCCAAGGAGGATGCCACAATACAAACAGAAAATAATTGATTTCAACAACTGGCTTAAGGCATGGTGTCATTCAAAGGGGGTACAATACTCGTCAGCCTGGGAGGACATGCTACTTTGCCAGGTAGACTCCGCATTTATCGCCTCTGGGATTTTTGATATTGGCTAAAAACGTCTCCACCCCTATACTGCCTTTTTTACACATTACTGACCAGATAAACTTTCTGATACATACCAACCCAGGAAAATCTGAAGGTGTTACTACTTAGTGTGAAGGGTCTGAACAGGAAACTCCACACCCTGCAGGATCTCCTCACCTTGGAGAATGTAGACATCTGTGCAGTCACTGGCATGTGGTTTAAAGCTGCAAAGAGCACCACAGCAGTGCAGAGTTACAATGCCTTCCACACATATCGAACAGCTATTGCACAGTAAGGGGCAAAAGATGGGTATGCTGCTATATACATTAAAAACAAGCACACCTCAACGGTGATGTATCAGCATGACAAAGTTGAGCTTCTCCACATACAAACCACCATAAATAAGTTCCCATATCATATCTTTGTAAGCTATATGTCCCACTCACTGGCCAAGTAAAACCATAACACTTACTTAAATGCACTCAGTACACTTCCCATCTGACCCAACACCATATTTGACTACTCCAGTATAAACTGCGAACCATACACAGCTTCCAGCACACAGACCCAGAGATTCCTGAACTTTTTAAATGCCAGCATTCTGGACCAGCTAGTTTATACACCTGCTAAGGGCTCAAACATCCTCAAGCTGGTTTTGACAAACATGGTAGAATGCCTCAAGCCTCCTACACCCAGTGTAATGTACTCAGTATTTAGGTTAAATCATAAAGCTGTCTGCTTTGAAGTAAATGCAAAACCAGGGACACCTGAAAACCCTATAACTTTTAAGAATTACTCCAAGACAAACGTCCCACTACTAAGTGACACCCTAAATATTTCAAGCCCCCCCACCTGAACCTACTTCTGCCTATGCAGAAACATTCATAAAAACCCTGTATAACATTATCAACAGCTATATATAAACTGTTGTATCTATCCAAAATAAATGCAAGACTGGCACAAAAAGCAAGCCTTCTTGGTAGAATTCCAGCATAAATAGACTGTACAGCAGAGTTTAAAACAACTCATAACAAAAACAATGATGGGCAATACCCAGAAAGGTAAAATATCCCTAATATGCCTAAACAAGCAACCCAGAATATTAATAAAGTCCAAAAAGGCTAAATTTAAGGTATAAATAGTTGCCCACATCAAGCACAATCACAAGACTTTCTTTAGCTAGGCCTGAATCCTCTAAGGTAATACACAGTAATGTACCAAATTATTTGTAAATGGTGCCACCTACAAGGAACCAGAAGCTATACAATCTCCTGGCTGACAGATTTGGCTTAAATTCTATCCCCCCCAAGATAGTCCTTAGGAAATTCTAAAATCCATCTCACCACCGGTCATCACTAGAGAACAGGTCTTCAAGGTGCTCTCCAAGGCCAGGAACACTACATCAATGGGTCCTGGTAATATCCCAAGATGCCTCCTAAATATGAACTATCAGTCCCACTAGAATCTCTGCTCAACCGCAGCCTCCAAATGGGCCTCATATACAATGAATGGATGACTGCAATGGCTGCACCACTATCTACATACCCGGAAAACTAGTGACCCATTAGCCTGATGAACCTTCTGTGCAAGGCTATGGAGAGAATAATAACGGATATCATAAATGGTGACATAGGTAACCTGCAAACAATGGAGCCTAGTCAGTTCTGGTTTGTCAAAGATAGGTCTTGCCTGTTAAACCAAGTGGACTTCTTTGAGAAGATTACCAAAGTGATGCACAAGGGCAAATCTGGAACAGCACAGTGATGTAGTGGTTAGTTGTCATCTCACAGCAAGAGGTTCTCCAGTTCAGTTCTTGGCCGGGGTGCTTTCTCTGCAGAGTCTGCATGTCCTATCTGCATTCATGTGGGTTTCCTCTTGGTGCTCCAGTTTCCTCCCACATTACAAAGACATGCATCTGGAGTGTTTCTTCCTGGACCTCTGCTGAAAATGGGCTCTGACCCAGTTAGACTTTTCCAGTAAATAAATGTTAAATAAATAAAAATTGGTACACACAACCTACCTCAACCTGGCCAATGCATTAGATACAATGCCCCACTCGGGCATTATTAGTGAGCTGTCTAAATTAGGTATTAACCCATACATCACATGCTGGCTAACCAAATGGCTCACTGACAAGCTCCAAGAAGTTAGAATAGTAGAATCTACTTCTCTGTCAAGGCTAATGATAAGGGCTACCGGCTAAATGAGTCTGTATATAATTGCAAATTAGGAGCAGTCATTGATTCCCTCCCCCCTCCAGGATACTAATATACACCAAGAAAGCCTGACACAAACTAGTAATTGGTGCCAGAGTCATGGTCTAAAACACAATGCTATGAAGTGGATCAAAGTATCTCTTGGGAAAATGACCATCCTTGTGAATGACTGCATTGATAATACACTTCTAAGAGATGTACCACTGATGAAAGCAATATGCTGAAATCGGTTTGGTCTTTCCATTAAGCATTCACGATCCCAAGGTGCTGGCTTTTTTTTTGTCCCACTTCTAAGAGAAGACCATGCGATAACTGCTGGAGGGGCAGGTATATGTTTCAGGGGCTCCCCCTGCTTTGCAATAGGCACTTCACCCATGCAAAGCAGAGTTTTTCCCTGTGTTTATTCAAGTGAAACTTGAACTAGTGGAAAGGAAATCACAAACATACCACTGCCCTGACACCCATGTCTCTACTAGAGAGGGGAAACTGTTTGACAGCATAAGTATATGCATCCTCTCTAAAACATTTGGGAACCATTACCTATCAAATATTGTTATGGGAAACTTGAATAGGCCTAGAATGGTCCCTGAGGTCATTAGCCTACTATTCTACTATGATACTATGATACTGGTAGACTGAATTGTTACCCGGTAATAACCATTGTCACAGTAGCAGATGCACTGTGCTGCCTTAAGAAAATGATCTTTGAGAGCCTGATTAAAGGCCTAAAGTATATCTTGAGTTGTTACTTCAGTGGAGAGGTGGTTCCAACTGGCAGGACCAAGTTCAGAGAATGCTCTTCCTCCAATAACAGGTTTGAAATGCATACAAGTGAGGGAAAGGTTATTATTTTGGGAGCTTCTCATGATGCCTAAATATAACTGTTGCTTAAGATTTTAAAAAAGTGGAGTGCTGAGAAGAATGGTCACCCTATCTGTTACTGATAGCCACTTGGTGTTGACTTGGGAGGTTGGCATAATGGTTAAGTATTTACCCTACAGACAGAAAGGGCAGGGTTTGATTTTCACATGGAGTAATTGGCTAGGCTTAAAATGGCCTACAAGGGCAGTTAGCCTAGTACTAATGTTTGTTTGTTTGTGTCTTTCGGCTTTTCCCGGTTAGGGGTCGCCACAGCGGAACTCCGGTCCGCTAATGATTGGTAGTTGATTTTTATGTGCCGAGTTACCAGCCCTGACGCACAACCTTCAATGAAGGTGCGCCCATTCACGCATGTCTCCACACAGAAGACACTCTAGCTGTGAATCGAACCGGATAGCGTCTTACTGTGAGGCGACAATGCTAAAGTCTAGTTCTAATGTATGAACCTATTATTAAGTAGGGTACAACAGTGTACAACTGGCACTGCTGGAAGACTGAATCTTAAGTTTTTAGGTGATTTGTAATCTGAGTATTGTAAGAGGAATGCAGAGCCAGCAAAGACAAACCATATTCAAGTTTTGGCTGTCCAGGCAATCGGTGAAAGAAGGTGTGTGATCCTATACACAGAGTTATACAGATTTTTGGTTGCACCACAACCTTCTTGATGATTTTTATCTGTGGGAGTGGCAAAAGATAGTGCTGTATCAAGTGTTAGTCCAAGGTATGTCTTCTCTGAGACACTGTGAATAGCATTGCCCTGATTGTCCTTTCAGTAGAACGAGGGGTATTGAAGCCACTTTCTGAGTAGTTCCAAAGACCATTACACTAGTTGTCTTGGGGGGTTAATAAGAATTTATTATCAAGTAAAAATCTACAAAAGCCCATGAAATTGTATTGGAATTTAGCATGTAGGTCAGAATGTGTTTTGTTACAGTTAATTAAAAGAATCTCATCAGTTGGAAATTACCTGTAGATCAGAATGTGTGTTACTAGACTTAATAAAAATAAACTAATCGACATACCTGACAATGTTCAGATGTGGGAATTCAAATGGAAGGTTACTGAAGGTCACTGACAGAGAGAGAAGAGGAGAGGACTAATACTGAGTCCTGGGTGACTGCTATCTTTAGTATTGGAATAACAGAGATTAACTTATTGTGGTAAATTTGAAAAATTCTGCCTCTCACTTTGGAAATATGCTGTTGTATTATCCCCAAAGTGTAGTTTCTGTAGTTTATTAAGCAGCAAGGAACCTGTCATTCATGATCTGGTAAATGGAATTAGTGGCTGTGAAAAGAGCAGTCAGGGTGCTGAATGAGTTTCAGCAATCATGTTGTTCATCAGAAAAAAAGGTCTCAGCTGTTTATGCATTTAAATAATACATTGTATAATATTTTTTTGCTTAAAAATGTATTCATTTTGTAAAACAGTTTAACAATATAATAGATGCAAAAATATATATATATATATATATATATATATATATATGGTCTTTGGCTTTGTGAAATGTCGACCATGTGAAGGGGACCCATATATATATATATATATATATATATATATATATATATATATATATATATATATATATATATATATATATATGTATAAATTGTACACAGCAAAATACATGCAAAGGAAAACACTTAATATTTCTCAAGGAATTAACTGATGGGTTGTATTGTTTGTTCTCATTTTTATAGCAGCAATTTCATTGTTACATGTTGACTTAGCTATATGAACAAATTCAGATCTAAATAAAGGAGTAAACTTTGATTTCCGATTTTTTGTGAAATTTTTCTTGCCATGGAAAGAATTGACCACAATAAAGATATTTGGCTTTTAGGAATGACTTCTAGAATGGGTACACTAAAAAGTATGAGAGAATCAGAGATTATACACTTATTATTCCATAAGGCTTTAGAAAAATATCTAAAATTTCTAAAAATGGAGAAATTATTTTATAATTGACAACTATATGCACCCAATCAGCATCTAGTAATCCATATATCCAACATTTTACTTCATCTTTCTTATATATTATTGCCATTTTGTGAGGTGTTAGGAAGCATCTATGTAAAAATTTCCATGTATGTATTCTGCAATACTGGGAAGATGTGGATCCTTTCTCCAATTCCAAGCATAGTTTTTTTTTTTTTTTTTTTTTTTTTTTTTTATCTTTTATTGTGAATTCTTGCTTGTTAACTTTTATAGAGTAATTTCAGAAGGCAATCCCTGGGATTCATGAAGCTCGACGCAAGGACGGTTTTAGCCTTGCACCGAGCGTCCTCCTTAGAGATGGTGCAGCAGCATCATACGAATATTTATGAGGGCGTGCTGCTGCACCCTCTACATGCACAGGAAACATGTGCAAGTGCAAGAGGCATGTTTAAGCATGGCATGGAGGCTTAAACATGCCCCCACAGTTGCACAACCTACAATGCTTACTATTAGAACCTGCCACTAATAGTAAGCAATTAATTCAGTCTGTGGATACTGAAATGTATGCAAAGCATACACGAGTGTCCACGAATACTGAAATAAAATCAAAGGAGTAAACACACAAGCACGTAGTTGAATGTTGAGCCACTGTCCCTAGAACTATTACATTTAACTTCCCTGTGTCCCTATTTTACATTTGTATTTCTTCGTTAATTTAAAGTGTAAGCGAAGCACAGCATGTTTGCATGTTGCTGCCCTTTGCTTAGCGTAGCTTACACGTCAAAACCATCCAAATAGAAAAAAATATGCAGAAGCAGTGTTAGTGTCAATAGTGTAGTGGTTAGAGCATCTGCCTATTGAACGGGCATTCATGGTTTGAGTCTCCTTGCAGAACATATCATGTGGAATGTGTATATAAGCATATTATTTCATCATTTTGCTGTATAACCTATATAATAACATGTAAATGTGAACTGGAGTACTGCATTAAATGTTTAATTAAAGGGTAGTGCCATAATGAATAAGGCACTAGTAAGCAGGTTTAAGCACAAATAAGCAGTAGTAAACATATATAAGTACTAGTAGGCATGTTTAAGTGCATTTGCGCAGGTGTAAGAAGTGCCTACACACATTAAGCATAGTAGAAGCTAACTGAATTTAAGAAACTGTAATTGGAAGTTAGTACTGCTTACCGTCATGCAAACCCTGCACACACCCGCTCACAACTGCTTAAAAGTGCTTTAATCACTCTGTATCCAATGACCCATGTTCTGCCCAGCAACAAAATAAATGGCCTCTGTAAAGCTCAAACCCAAGACCCTACATACCACAGCCAATGTGATTTGGCACTAAGCCATAGCAGATATACGTAAGTCTGATGTTACTGCAAATATATCATCCAGCACAGTCATGCAACAGCATAGGAAATGTTTACAATTATGTAGATGTATGTGCACGTATATATATCTATGAAGAATGAACATCGTGACAATAAAGCATACAAAAAGAATGAGAAGGAAAACAACTCCCTGTATTTTTAGTGCTGTCATCTTATGTCATATCAAGCTGGGCAGGGGTGAGAAAATCACTACTTCTCAAACCACAGGCAGGATACTACCAGTGGGAGTAACATTGTCGACCTGCTAAGTCTACCTTACAAACAATTACAGGGTAGTCCGTGGTGAGACTACCCAAAAATTGCAGGTTGTTTGGACTTCTGACCATTACACAAGCCAGGGCAGGTATGTTCAAGGACTAAAAGGTTGGGAGAGCCTGATGATACATGAGTTGATACAACATATGTGTAGGGTCCCTAGCGCTGGGGAGAGGGCACTGTGTGGAGGTGTGTTATGGCTGGGATAGCAACTGGAGAATGGATGGTTTGAGTGTACGTGGAACTCGGGTGGGGTGGAAGAACCATAGGTATGAAATTATGGATCCAAGCGTGTCAGGGTTGGATGGCCTGGTTCTAATTGGACCACCTTGTGGAGGTCAGTGAGTTCGTTATAAATATATATGCATACACACATACATACATCTATATATAGAAGTACATTCCCTGTACCACATTCATTCCTTTTGCAGACATAAATAACATGAAAGTGCCCCTACAAACCTTGACAGTAGATAGAATAATAGGTTGTGCATAATCATAAATGTAATAGGTTCATAGGTTCATAGGTAGGTACTAGGCTATCTGCCCAAGGGCATTTATAAGCCTAGCCAAGGTGTGTCGGCTTACGCCACCCCAGTGATCAATTTACTGAGCCTCTGTCAAGCAGAGCTATTGAACTGATCCCAGTATGTCCCAGTCTTTGCCCCCCCCCCAATTATTTTTGGCTTTGTCTAGACTTCTTACATTAAGAGGTTGAGATGTATAATTCTTGTTATGCTTAGTTGTGTTGTTTGGCCTCTAAGGCTCAAGTCATGACTGAATGGAGTCCTGACTCATTGGAACAGTCTGCATACTTGGTCAGCAGATGTTAAATAAATAAACATTTATTTATAGTTCATTACAGAAATGACGGTGACCCTCTTCTCTGCACTGTGGCTTATATACGCCGACTCAATATCATGCAAAATGCATGGCCTTTGTAACAGTGCAGGCCTTATTTAGACTGTCATGAAATGCTTGTCGTCTATATATATATATATATATATATATATATATATATATATATATATTTTTTTTTTTTTTTGTATTTCTTTGCGACATTTTGCACGATTTTGCTGGGATATAAAATTCCAAGATGGAATAAGTTGTTATGTTTCCATTGTATATTGTACTACTATAGTATTAGAGTTAGGAGAAGATATAGGGAAGGGACAAATCTGCAAAAATTCAGAAGTGTGGATTATGTTTGATGTTAATGCTGTTCTCAAAAAAATAAAATTTGAGGACTTTCTAATTATGAAGTAGTGGAATCATTCCTGTGATTTGCCGGCTACGTCAACGCTAATCACTACGCCGGTCTTATTTGTAATATAATTTTGCTGAACTCGTACATTATTAGTTTTCATGTGTAACGTGTGCATTATCATATAGTCTTTTTATTAATTTATTGTAGTGTCTTGTTAACTGGAGTAATGAAGTATAGATTCTAATCTTTAAATAAAGACATGTGTGTCCTAGGTGGGATAACGCAAAAATTGGGAATAGTGTCTTATTGGTCACTCATTTCACCAATGTTTGTCGATTAAAAGGTTGGGATGTCTGAGGATACGTGGATTGAATCAACCCATGGGATGGGTCCAGAGGAGTAGGGAGTGGCCAATGTGTAGTGGTGTGGATGCACCATATTCCTAACTGGAGAATGGATGACTGCTGGTCAGTGAAGTGTTGGGGTGGGTGTTTGGGGAACTAGGATCCATGGGTATATGGGTATATATGGAAATGAAGCACCACAGCAATAGTGTAGTGGTTAGAGCATCTGCCTACTGAACAAACATTCCTGGTTTGAATCCCACTGCAGCATAAACCATTTTCCATTGGAAATCTGTATATGAACATATTTTGACATCTGTTTGCTGTATAACCTGCATAATAACAATTAAATGTGAAGTGGAGTGAAGTGTCAGTGTCATATTGAATAAGGCATTAGAAAGCATGTATAAGCATAAATAAGCAGTAGTAAGCATATGTAAATACTAGTGAGCGTGTTTGCGCATCAGGAAGCAGTGCTAACAGCCGGTTACAGTTTCTCACACTCAGTTAGCTTCTAGATTACTTAACCTGTGTAGGCAGTGCTAACCCCCATGCAAATAGGCTGAAACCCACTTACTGCTGCTTAAAAGTGCTTACTCCTGCTTACCCCTGCGTGAACAGGCATAGACACGCTTATTGCAGGAAGTTGGTGAAAAAGGGCATAAAGAGGGAAAGACAGTAAGCAAGATAGCATGCATCCACGTTCGGTTTTTCCGAACATTGTCAAGAGCCAGTCTAAGAGAATTTCTGAACTATGTATAAGCTCCCATGATAGACAGTTACAGCTGGATTATATGGAAGGATTGTTCCGTGAAAGAGGTTATACGAAATCCACACTACGTGGTTTGGGCTGCTCAGCATCAGCCATTATGACCAGTGTTGTGGAACATCTTGATTTTTTAGAGCCTTTTGGTACAAGCTCTAATTATGCTACCCATCGTAGACATGATAGGGTATTTTTTACTACAAGATATACCAGTGACATTAAATATATTACTGACATTATAAGAAAGAATTGGGGAATATTACTTACAGATAATAAATGTTCCCAATTTCTAGGAATGATACCTTCTTTCAGTTTTAGAAATAGTAAAAATTTAAAGAGATTATTATGTGTTGACAAAACTGTTTTTTCTATTGGTAGTACAAAGAGGTTAACATTAAGGCACGGTACTTTCCCATGTAATAAATGCAACATGTGTAAATATATAAATGGTGAAGATTGTTTTTATCATCCTCATTTTAGGTATATTTTTAAACCGCGTTTTCATGCTACTTGTGACAGCACTAACCTCATTTATCTGGCTATCTGTACAGCATGAACCGCATTTTATGTAGGCATGACATCTCGCAGGTTGAGAGATAGAATGTACAACCATATATATGATATTAGGAAGATGAACACATGCAATGCCTTGGCTAAACATGTAGTCATGTGTCCTGACCATAGTTTCACCTTTAGGGTTTTACAAATTATAGATATAAATGCTAGAGGAGGTGATGCAATGAATTATTTAGAAACGATTGAATTGAGATGGATCTTAAGGTTGAAAGCCCATCTCGAGCCTGGCTTGAATCAGTCTGTCAGCATTAAGCCTGTTTTAATGGCACGTGAACATTGACCAGTATGAACCAATTTGGTTTTACTGGACTATGTTTCTATTCACTAGTTCTTAAAATATTCACTATTTTGTTGAATCTATTTGTTTTATATCTTCATGCTACACTGTATAAATATGAGGCGATTGCCTATTAATTCATTAATATATTTATATTTTATTTTATGTTAACATAATAGAGACTGTGCTATTATCTGTTTCAAGCAATGAATTTTTATCTTGTACTACAAGAGTTAACTTAATTTTTATCCTGTGCTATAAGAGTTAACTTAAACTTGTAACTATCATTTTAATTGTTTAATTGCATTGCTTTGATTGCTAATTATACAATTTGATAGCTTTTGGATTTGTATAAAAAGCCTCAGTTGAAATTTTTAGTTAAACCTGATGAAGCGTGTTTTTGATACACGTGAAAGCGCTTGTTATTTTTGTTTTAATAAATAGATTTTGTTTTTACATCGTGGTGGTTTCTACCTGGTTTGTTTTTCTCATTGGACTTCTTGCCTTCTTGTGGAAACCTTTGGATAGTGGCATTCCTCGTTTATATATTCATTGTCATCTCCATACTTCTTGGTTTTTGCCACCTACACACAATGGATACTCCAGCAATTGAACTTGATTACAATCCTGGATCTAAGAGTCCTGGAAGTAAGTGGAGCTACATTTTCCAGCAGAATGTTAACCCGTTACTAGGTATGGACCTTCATCTTCCTACCACTACTCCTTCTACTACAGGTACTATTGAGAACCTTAATGAGTTTTATAACTGTTTAAGAGAACTGGAAAATGACCTGTACAAGCTGTACAGGTTGATATGGCAAAGGAGACATATGGAGGCGAGTCTCCATTTCCAGATTGTATCCAGATGCATGCGTGTATTGTGCATGCCCACTTATGGTGACAGCCATCCAGAGTTATTAAAACAATGGCAACAGTTGAACCTTGATTTGAGCAGCCAGTATATGAAACTTATAATTAGTTATTTCACACCGATAGAAAATGAGCTCAAAGTCAAAATAGAGACTCTGCATAGGGATCTATGTGAGCGTTTCAAGGGTGAAATCTATGAGAGAAAGATTGACTATATGTACACGCAAATAATGACCTATAGTGATAAATTACAACAGACTAAGCATAAGAAATTACAGTAAGACTATCATGATTTCTTATCTGGCAACGTCTTTGTATGGCCGAGAACTAATTCTCAGCGTAATGACCATATACACAGTTCCGGTCATCTCTCAGATACTGTCAATGAATTATTAACTTCTACAGCAACTGCACCTTTAAATTCTATAGGAGAAGGGTTAGAACGTTTGAATGCTAGTGACGTTACATCAGTGAAACATTGTCAACCAATCGGTAGTTTGCAACTATTAGACACTCCTCCTAATCAACAAGCTATGGAGGAACAGCTTGTTTCAAACAACCTTGGCGCCAAACTTAAGAAACCATTAGGGAACCATAACAATGCTTTTTTACAATTACTGATGCAGTACCGAATCAGACAGCAGGCAAGATCCAGCAGCAGAGGGAGACACAAGAGGAAGTTCTCCGGAGAATCCGTGGAAGTAAGGAGAAGGAGCAGAAATTGAATATGCTTGTTTTTAACCTCTCAAGTCACACGCTTACCTCCAGTGAAGTGACTCTTTTGAATAGAGGTCTTTCTTTCATTCCTGCACAAGCCAGTAACCTTGTTGAAGTGTTAACTGATTTACGCCTCTTTGCCCGGAATCTATCTTTGAAGTTATTGTTTGACAAAACAGGAGAGACTAATGGAGAGAGACGATTTGCACGTAAAAGCTCTTTTTCGCCAGTTTTACCTCATAAGGTGGACTGTTTTGTGTCTGTGTGTGAACGTGAGTTTTATCAATATTTTTCTAACGCTGCTCTGAGAAGAATTTATCATAATTTGAACTTTGATGAATGGCATCCTCTTCATGAATTATCTTGTAATGCTAATATAACCATACAGTCAGCTGATAAAGGTGGAGGGATAGTGGTTTTGGATACCCTTATGTATAATGGTATGATGCTAGATATGTTGAAGGATGATGATACATATAGAATAATATCACAACATGCGGTTGATAGCATCATAAGAAATGTTCATGACTCATTATATGATCTTTTAATGTGTAGACAGATCAATAGACAGCTCTATGACTACCTTTTGATTGAGTTTCCCAAGATACCATTGATCAAGGGCCTTCCTAAAATACACAAAGATATCACCCCTCCACCTCTACGACCAATAGTGTCAGGGGCTGGATGGGTCACCGAACATATTTCACATTACTTAGAATCAGTCCTAGGGCCTTTAGCCAGAAATGTTCCCACAATCTTGAAAGACACATATCAGCTGTTGCATGACTTAGATAGTTTAGTTAATAACCAAAATCTATCTACCTCTGTTATTTTGGTTTCCCTTGATGTTAAGAGCCTATTTACTACTATCCCCAATGATTATAGGATTGAGGCCATAAGAGAGAGCCTACTTGTTTTAGGCACTTTTGATAGCAACACACAATTGGTTATTTGCGCTCTCCTTGACTTAGTTTTGAACAACAATGGGTTCTTATATAACAACGATATTTATGCGCAAACATGGGGAGTAGCTATGGGCACCCCATGTGCCAATTCGTATGTGAATTTGGTTATGCATTATTGGGAACATACACATTTATTTAACAGTGCCTTTTTCCAACATGTTTTGCTTTACAGACATTTTGTTGATGATGTTCTGATTGTTTGGGAAGGTAGTCAAGATCTGTTATATGATATGGTCAGTTACTTAGAATCCACTACTGATTTTTTAAGGTTCACTATAGAAGTATCTCAACATCAGTTGCATTTCCTTGATATAACAATTTCTAAGGATATAGGAGGTTCCCTTTTTACCAATCTCTACAGTAAACCTTGCTGGAGGAATGCTATACTACATTTTAATAGCATGCATCCACGTTCGGTTTTTCCGAACATTGTCAAGAGCCAGTCTAAGAGAATTTTTAAACTATGTATGAGCTCCCACGATAGACAGTTACAGCTGAATTATATGGAAGGATTGTTCCGTGATAGAGGTTATACGAAATCCACACTATGTGGTTTGGGCTGCTCAGCATCAGCCATTACGACCAGTGATGTGGAACATCTTGATTTTTTAGAGCCTTTTGGTACAAGCTCTAATTATGCTACCCATCATAGACATGATAGGGTATTTTTTACTACAAGATATACCAGTGACATTAGATATATTACTGACATTATAAGAAAGAATTGGGGGATATTACTTACAGATAATAAATGTTCCCAATTTCTGGGAACGATACCTTCTTTCAGGTATAGAAATAGTAAAAATTTAAAGAGATTATTATGTGTTGACAAAACTGTTTTTTTTATTGGTAGTATAGAGAGGTTAACATTAAGGCACGGTACTTTCCCATGTAATAAATGCAACATGTGTAAATATATAAATGGTGAAGATTGTTTTTATCATCCTCATTTTAGGTATATTTTTAAACCGCGTTTTCATGCTACTTGTGACAGCACTAACCTCATTTATCTGGCTACCTGCACAGCATGCACCGCATTTTATGTAGGCATGACATCCCGCAGGTTGAGAGATAGAATGTACAACCATATATATGATATTAGGAAGATGAACACATGCAATGCCTTGGCTAAACATGTAGTCATGTGTCCTGACCATAGTTTCACCTTTAGGGTTTTACAAATTATAGATATAAATGCTAGAGGAGGTGATGCAATGAATTATTTAGAAACAACTGAATTGAGATGGATCTTATAGTTGAAAGCCTATCTCGAGCCTGGCTTTAATCAGTATGTCAGCATAAAGCCTATTTTAATGGCACGTGAACATTGACCAGTATGAACCAATTTGGTTTTACTGGTCTATGTTTCTATTCACTAGTTCTTAAAATATTCACTATTTTGTTGAATCTATTTGTTTTATATCTTCATTAATTCATTAATATATTTATATTTTATTTTATGTTAACATAATAGAGACTGTGCTATTATCTGTTTCAAGCATTGAATTTTTATCCTGTGCTACAAGAGTTAACTTAATTTTTATCCTGTGCTATAAGAGTTAACTTAAACTTGTAACTATCATTTTAATTGTTTAATTGCATTGTTTTGGTTGCTAATTATGCAATTTGATAGCTTTTGGATTTGTATAAAAAGCCTCAGTTGAAATTTTTAGTTAAACCTGATGAAGCGTGTTTTTGATACACGTGAAAGCGCTTGTTATTTTAGTTTTACTAAATAGATTTTGTTTTTACATCGTGGTGGTTTCTACCTGGTTTGTTTTTCTCATATATATATATATATATATATATATATATATATATATATATATATATTTATATATATATTTTTTTATTTCTTTGCGACATTTTGCATGATTTTGCTGGGATATAAAATTCCAAGATGGAATAAGTTGTTATGTTTCCATTGTATATTGCAGTACTATAGTATTAGAGTTACGAGAAGATAGAGGGAAGGGACAAATCTGAAAAATTCAGAAGTGTGGATTATGTTTGATGTTAATGCTGTTCTCAAAAAAATAAAATTTGAGAACTTTCTCATTATGAAGTAGTGGAATCATTCCTGTGATTTGCTGGCTACGTCAACGCTAATCACTAAGCCGGTCTTATTTGTAATATAATTTTGCCGAACTCGTACATTATTAGCTTTCATGTGTAACGTTTGCATTATCATATAGTCTTTGTTATTAATTTATTGTAGTGTCTTGTTAACTGGAGTAATGAAGTATAGATTCTAATCCTGAAATAAAGACATGTGTGTCCTAGGAGGGATAACGCAAAAATTGGGAATAGTGTCTTATTGGTCACTCATTTCACCAATGTTTGTCGATTAAAAGGTTGGGATGTCTGAGGATACGTGGATTGAATCAACCCATGGGATGGGTCCAGAGGAGTAGGGAGTGGCCAATGTGTAGTGGTGTGGATGCACAATATTCCTAACTGGAGAATGGATGACTGCTGTGTCAGTGAAGTGTTGGGGTGGGTGTTTGGGGAACTAGGATCCATGGGTATATGGGTATATATGGAAATGAAGCACCACAGCAATATTGTAGTGGTTAGAGCATCTGCCTACTGAACAGACATTCCTGGCTTGAATCCCACTGCAGCCTAAACCATTTTCCATTGGAAATCTGTATATGAACATATTTTGACATCTGTTTGCTGTATAACCTGACTATTAACAATTAAATGTGAAGTGGAGTGAAGTGTCAGTGTCATAATGAACAAGGCATTAGTAAGCATGTATAAGCATAAATAAGCAGTAGTAAGCATATGCAAATACTAGTGAGCGTGTTTGCGCATCAGAAAGCAGTGCTAACAGCCGGTTACAGTTTCTCACACTCAGTTAGCTTCTAGATTACTTAACCTGTGTAGGCAGTGCTAACCCCCATGCAAATAGGCTGAAATCCGCCTACTGCTGCTTAAAAGTGCTTACTCCCGCTTACCCATGCGTGAACAGGCGTAGACACGCTTACTGTAGGAAGGTGGTGAAAAAGGGCACAAAGAAGGAAAGACAGTAAGCAAGATAGCTATGGATGTGCAGGAAGGGAGTAGGGGAGGTCCATACCTGCCCATTTCTTCTGCAAATGTGCTGGTGCCTAGTACCTCCTGCATTAATAGCATGATGCAGGTATTCCATGGTGTCAGTGGCATCTGTCCATACAGGACATGTGTGTAAGGCATTGTATGTCCTTTGTGGATCAAATTTGATGGCACCACATATGTTGCAGGCATTCAGTGGGGAACATAGTGAAGGTGCATTGTCCGCAATTATGCGCCTATTGTACCAGTGGACAGGTTGTCATGCCCTCTGCAGCCCACTGCAATCACACCATGCTTACTATCTGTCAACAATATGCAGGGTATAAGGAATGTAACGGCAGTCTTCTAGGCAAGTGTGTTTCTGTATGAGACATGGGTTCAGACTGTATTCCGGGTAATATTAGGGTTGCTTACTTTGTTCACCAGGCCTTTTATTGGATGTAGGGTTATGGCTTGCCAACCCAGTCTCTTGGCTGATTGAAATCTGTAATCCTCATCAGGTGGACATTGTGACATATAATATGGCCACCATATAGTAAAAGTACAAAACTCGCTCCTCAACAAGTCCAGTTGTTAGACACTCACAGCCACCTCCACACAGGATATGACTGAGAAACACACACACACACACACACACACACACACACACACACCTGCCATGTCTCGGAATAGAACTCCTACCTAATTCATCACACTACAGCATTACGCAGTTATAGCATGCGCTACATAGATTATTGGGTTACAAGGTTCCCAGACGTGTATTTCCACTTGGCTGACATCAGCAGCATAATCCTGAATGCCTTGGCAAAGTTGGATATGTGAATTCCTGAATGCCTTGGCAAAGTTGGATACGTGAATTGTATGGAGTGTGACTACTCTACTCAGGCAGTGACAGATGGATGAACACACACACACAGTTGCCAGGTCTGGGATTAGAACACCTAAGTAACTACTTTACCACACAACAACAGTACGCAGTTACAGGACGTGCTACGGAAATTACTGGGTTACAGCATCCCTAGGGGTGTATTTCTAGGTGGGTGACATCAGCAGGATTGCCAAAGTAGGGCCAGTGAATTGTAGTGAGTGTGACTAGCCAAACATGCAGTGCTCTCTACACAGGCATAGGAACAAACACAAAAGCATCCACAACTCCCATGTGTGGGACTAGAACCCCTACCAAAGTTCCATATCATATTACAGCATTACACTGTTCTACCATGCACCACAGGGTTAGCTGGAGTACTCGTTTCCCCAAAGGTGTACTCCACAGTGATTGACATCAGCAGGATTGCCAATGTAGGACATTTGAATTGTATTGAGTGTGACTAACCTAAATTGCCATAATTAGTCTTTATGCATTAACCGCTGTCCTGGCCAGACCAAAATACCCCACCTTTGCAGGTCATAAACCTCGGACCCTGTACATCATAGTCACAGTAACTAACCACTAAGCCATCACAATAGTACGAGAGACTGAGGTTTCACCACAGTAATCCCACCATAGGCTAATCAAAGTGAACATCTGAAAGGAATGTAGGTACAGTTGTCCATAAAAGACCTCTCCAGCCAACTTCATGCCACTCAAGGTAGAAGTGACAATGTTTGCAACACCCATGGAGACAGGAGCTGACAGTTCTACAGATGAATCCTGCACTAAGGTACTGTATGAGCACATCCACTTGTGCATGATTCCTGACATCCCACATGGAACCACAATGCTCACCTCCCAAATAAGCAAGCCAGTCTGGTGGTCTCCAGCCATTAACAGAGTCTACAACAGAAGGTAGACACTGTTGAAGCAAAAAGGCTACTCCAAGGATGCAAACAACTCCCTTACCAGCCACAGTAAGACATTGACATCCCTCATGGAATCCTCCAAAACTGGTTATGTAACTAAATTCACTACAGATTCCATAGACAACCACAAAGCATTCTATAGTTATATCCAGAATCTAACTGGCAATGCTGAGAAGTGTTCTGAGCTACAACAGAATGGCAATACACAGACTGCTCCCACGGATTGTGCCAATATCCTGGTGGATTGGTTTAGTGCCACAGTCACCTCCTCTCACCCCCAAAAGGGCCCATGGCAATATGAACAGAGTTCCGTTGGCCAGTAATCATGGCCACACAGGCAGAAACCACACTATCCACAGCTAAGAATACATCATCCATGGGACCAGACTGTCATGTGTAATCATAACCTTGCATTAGGCCTGGTGCCCCCTCCACAAGGGGGGATCCACCTTGGATCCCTGGAACTACTGTCACATCAGTCTGACGAGCCTTATCTGTATGGCCATGGAATGCATTATCAGGGAGGTTTGGAACATAGACATTGGCAACCCTCAAACACTAGACCCCACATAGATTGGGCTCATGGAGGGACAGTCTTGCCTCCTGAAACTGATTGTCTGCTTTGATTCAGTCTGCATAGCTGTTGAAGAAGGTAAGACAGTGAACAACTCCTATGTGGACCTTGCCAAGCCCTTCAATACCATACACCAGTTGGGAAACATAGATTAACATACTAATCCGGCCATACTTCCATATGCTACTTGATGTTTTGCCACATGGCTTACTGACAGAACCCAAACTGTAGGTGTAACCATCTCCAAAGCCATCCCCAGATAAGTGACAGGTGGAGTACCTCAGGGTTCAGTCCTGGGCCCACTGTTGTTTGCAATCTACATCTCTGTAGTACAGGCCAACAGTACAGGACTCTGGCTAGCAAAGGTAACAGATGGCTGCAAAATGGGAGTCATTAGGAGCCTGACTGTACTGCATGATATGTTACTGATACCAGCCTGACATCATAAAGGTGGGATGGGGTACTGTCAACATCTTGTGGCCTTGTTGTGTAAGGTCCTGGTTATGGGATCTGCAACAGCTGGTTGTGTATTGCAGGGCAGACATGTTTGGCTGTGGGGGGGAATATCTATTCGTGCATGATATATGTTGTTTGTGCCTAACAACCCCATTCATAGTACATGTGGACATATGTTTCTGCTATGTTCCCACCTCATCTACAGATGTATGTCCGTATATAGGTTCATAGGTAGGTACTAGGCTACCTGCCTGAAGGCATTTATAAGCCTAGCCAGAATGTGTTGACTTCCGTTGCCCCTTTAGATTAGTTCCTTGTGCCTCTGTCCAGCAGAGCCATTGACGTGATCCCTGGGGTAAACTTTCTGTTTCTCATCCACTCGTCAAGGTTTCTCTTGAAGAGGGTTAGTGAGGAGCTCTGCCTAATGTAGATTGGAATCTTGTTCCAGAGCATGGGAAGTCTCTGGGACAGGAATCTATCCCTCCAGCACTTCCTATTTATTGTTGTGGTGAGGTTTACATCCCTGGAGCATGTGGCTTGAGGGGATATGGTTTTCTTTAGGTGGAGCATGTCCATCAATTCTGGGTTGGACATGGCCTTATACATCAGGCAGAGATCACATCTGAGTAGGCGGTATGCAACCGAGTACAGCTGGAGTTTCTTCAGTCGAGCTGCATAAGTCATCTGCTTGAGGCCAGTGATCCTCTTGGTGAGATACTTCTGTGGTCTTTCCAGTTGTTGCAAGTGTCTTGTAAGGTACATCCCAAATGGGGCAGTGTAGTCTATGATGGGTCTGAAGAGTGATGCATAGTGAGGCCCAATGACCTCTTCTGATCTGGATGCAAACCCTTTTGTGATTAGGTGGGCCACATAGAAGGATTTTCTAACCACTTTGGCAATGTGATTATCAAAGGAGAGGTTACTATCTACTTGGGTCCCCAGATCCCTTATTATGTCTTCCGATAGGGGCTACCACCTATGTGGTAGTTTGTGGGTACTTTGTTTTCTCCAAAGGGGATGACTATGCACTTTTTGGCATTTAGCTTGAGGCCATGGTTTTGACACTAGGTATTTGTCTCACCTGAATGGGGAATGGTGTTGAAGGCCTTTGCGAGGTCTAGGTAGACTGTGTGGACCACCTTCCTCTCATCTATAGCCTTGGTAATTGTCTCAAAAAAGTCCACCAGGTTTAGGAGGCATGATCTGCCCTTAAGAAATCTGGACTGGGTAGGGTCCAGTGTTTGGAGGTTTCCTATGTCTCTGTTAATGAGATCCATGATGATGCACTCCATAGCTTTGAAGGCCAAGCTGGTCAGGCTTATAGGGTGATAGTTCCTGGGGTCCGTTGTGGCTCAACCTTTGTGGAGTGGAATAACCATTGCTATGCGCCACTCTTTAGGCACATAGCCTGTGGAGAGGCTGAGGTTAAACAGTGTGTTTAGGTGAGGGCTTAGTTTATCTTTGAGCTCATGTAGGATGCAGTCTGGGGCACCGTCTGGTCCCATTGATGCTGTGTTTTTGCCTTTGGAGAGGGCTGTTTTAACCTGAGTGTCTGTGATTTCAGGGGCACTACATTCTTCTGGTATAGTTATGGGGCCTTTTGGGGGTGAGAGGGGGGTCAAGTTTGCACTGAACCTGTCTGCCAGGATGTTGGCTATATCGGTCAGTTCAGTGTATTTTGTGCCATTCTGCACTAACTCTGAGCAGATCCGAGAATTGCCACTTAGATTCTTGACATAGCTAAAGAATGTCTTGGGGTTATCTTTGGAGTCCATGGCAATTTTTCTTTTGAAGCTAGCTTTGGATGATTTTATGAGGGAATGTCGTTTCTTGCTGATACTCATCAGAGATGTCTTCCCTTCTTGAGATTTTACTCTTTTCTGTACTAGTTTCCTCCTTCTATTGTATAGCATAGCTTGTTTATGGCAGGGGTCCACCAGACTCGTTTCCTTTTCTTGGAGGAGTGAATCTTGGTTTTGTTTGGGATAGCATGATCCATGCATTCTTGTAGGTGCCCGTAGAGTGCATTAGTAAAGAATTTTGCAGCTTGGACAGCATTATCTTTAGTATGGGGGCTTTAAAACTTCCCACCTCAGTCTTAAGTAACATGACATTTGCTTTTGAAAAGTTTTTGGTGGTTTCTTTGACCGGGGGTGGGAGCGGAATGTGGATATCCAGAGTGATTAGTTTATGGTCAGATCTAACCAACGAGGTGTTGATCTCCAGTGTTGAACACTGGTCACCCATGTTGGTGATGACCAGGTCCAATATGTTGTCACCTCTGGTGGGGGTGTTGACCAGTTGATCCAGGATGTTTGAGTTTATAAATTCTAGGAAATGTTGGGCAAGGGAGTTTGTACTTGAGTAGTTCTCCCAGTTAATGTTTGGGTAATTAAAATCACACAATATCAGGGTGTTTGGTAGGACCTTTATGTTTCCCAGTGTTTCCAGGAATGTGGAGTGGTAGTCCTGGGACATGGTGGGTGATCTGTAGCAAGCTGTAATTTGAATAGCAGTTTTGCCCATTGTTAGTTGCACTTGGATGATCTCTGAAGCATCGGGCTGTGCCACTAACCTGGAGGTGTGGGTATCCTTGATGAATATGGATACTCCCCCGCATTTTGTATTTCGGTCCGGGTTTTGTTGCTGAAATGTATGGTATGACTTGTAGCCTGGTAGTGCTGGGGGGATCTCTAAAGCCTTAAACCAGGTTTCTGTTACTGCACATATATCAATTTTCTCCATACTGGGGAGTGCCTCAAGTGTGTGCATTTTGAGGTTTAGACTTCTGGCATTGAGTAGTATTACCCTCAGTTTTTTGTTACTTGTGCTATTTACAGTGGTGGGTTTGTCTTTTGAGCTTTGCCTAAAAAAGGCACTATGGGGGTGGCAAGAGCCTTTGCCAGTATTCAAAAGCCTAAGGGTGGCAGGTGTAAGCCATCTCTAGCAAAGCAGTGTGGCTTGTTGAGCATGTCATCCAAGGCTGACACGCACTGGATCCCCTTTGAATGACACCAGAAGCTTAGCCAATTGTTGAAATTGATAATGTTTTCTCTATACCGTGGTATCATTATTGGTGAGGGCAGGATGCTACTCAGGGTCAGGGTCATACTGGCCTGGGCTATGTGATCAGAGAGCTCCTCCATGTCTCTTTTCATGTAGTCCAGGGAAGTATGGCTCAGGTCATTCACACCAAAATGGAAAATGACAGAGTCATATTTGTACTTGTTCTGGAGTGACCTGAGTGCTTGTGTTATGTGGCAGATCCTGGCACCTGACAGGCAGCTAACAGTAACCTTCTCCTTGTTCAGCCTAGTGAGTGGGACGTCAGTGTGCCTGACTATAGAGTCACCAAATACTAGTGTGTTGGGTATATTATTTTGCCTTAAGGGCTGTGATTGTGTTGCACACTGGTTTTATGAAGTATGTGTTTCATGGTTTGTTTTTTTGGGGGGGTTGCTTGGATGTCTGCTTTAGAGGTCTTTGTTACTTTTGTAGATTTTTATTTAGAGCCTCTGAGTATGTTTTCGTGTATTTATGTGTGTTTTTTGCCGGTGCTGGTTTTATAGGTCTATGTGAGACTGGTGGTATGATGCAAATAATTCCCTTCTCCTCTTGACTGCCTGGTCCAGTCTTGGGTTGAGAGAGCTTAGCCTCCAGTTTGGCTGTATAACTGCATCTCTCGCATGTATTAGCATTTGGTGGAAGGAGGAGAGGGTTGTCTGTGTACAAGAGGCAATTGTAACATTGCCTCAAAATGCCCAGATTCACCAGTTGGACCAGAGAATACACCTGAAACTGCCCTTTGGACATGCCTGGATAGGTACAGTGAACTGTTTTACTGATTGACTGGTAAGATCGAATAGAGAGCCTTGTCTTTCTCTACAGTATAGGGGGGGTCTAGTGCTAAGGTTTATTAGTGCTTGGTATGAGTTTTGAGCAAGTGCTGGGATGAGAAGTGAATGGTTTGAGTGCTTAAGTTGAAAGTTAGTCTAGTTCCAAGGGAAAAATTGAAGAGCAAACTTTGTGGAGCAAGAAATAGTTATACCCTAGCTAACCACCGCTCAGATGCAGGTTTTATAGCAGGGAAATGAAAGAGATAGAAATCAGCCCAAAATGGCCAACAAACTACTAATTTCTGGGCTGAAACCACTCCTCCAGGGACAGATAGGCTACTCAAAGCTCCGTCTCTCACAGTGAACAGAGAAACTTGCTTCTATCCAAGTAAGGTGTGGGCAAACACAGAAACTTGTAACACAGCCCTGGATTCAGCACTAACCTAAAAACTGGACTATACTAGCTTAGAAAGGTGGGAAAACAAGTATTTTTTTGTTTGTTTGTTTTTGTTTTTTTTTCAGAAAATAAAGCAGATACGATTAAAAAAAGACTTTAAATGCACAGAAATGGCTATCACACCTGAGTGTGTAGCCTACAACAGTTAAACAGGTAATTTAAACACAAAAATTACTTTGTTAAAGTGCAGGCAGTAAATTAAGTACAATATGTAGCTGAAACAAGCTTTTTAATCACGGAAACTCTAGAAAATTGGCTATACCTATATAGATATAAATATCTGCTTACACATGTGGATATATATATGTATAGATATATATATATATATATATATATATATATATATATATATATATATATATATATATATATATATATATACATTTGTATCTGTGCAGACATTAATATATTTTCACACACACATACATCTACATGTTGGAATACATTCTCTGTACTGCTGAATGACTGGGCCGGCTGATATGTTTGTGAATACAGCAGTGTTATGTGTATCTGAGGTGGCTTAGAGGTAAATCATTTTGGCTATGGTGTGCATGGTCCTAGGTTCAAGCCTAGCAGAGCTTGTTTAGTTTATTGCCAGGCAGAACAAGAGCCGATGGATACAGAGTGATTAAGGCACTGTAAAGCAGTTGTAAGCATGTTGTCAGGCATGATATGTCCGTTGTGACTCACATGTGAAGGCACCATAGGTGGTGCAGGTGTCCATTGGGGAACATGGTGGAGGTGCACTGTGTGCATGTACATGCATATTGGACAGATGGCTGGGGTGACATGCCTTCTGTAGCCCACTGCTATCACTGCACAGTTACTATCAGTGGCCAATATGCCGTGTACTACCCACATATTTGCTGTTGCCTAGGCATGTGTGTGCGTATGACACATGGGTTGAGTGTGTGCTCTGGGTAATAGTGGGGTTGCTAGCTGTGATTGGCTGGCCTTGATGTCACATGTATAGGTATGGCTTTGCACCCTAGCCTCACAACTAATGTAGATCTGTTATCCCTGTATGGTTGACATTGTGATATAGAGTAAGGCCAACATACAAAATATGCAAAACCCCCTCCACATTGCCCACAGGTGTCACACACTTACAACCACCCCTACAGAGGATAGAAGTCACACACACACCTGTCATATCTGGTATTCAAACCCTTACCTAACTAGTTTATTACACTACAGCAGTACGCAGTCATAGTACACGCCACAGACATTACTGAAGCACCTCTTCCCCAAAGGTGTATTTCACAATGAATGACATCAGCAGGATTACCAAAGAAGAGCATTTCAAGTGTACTGTGAGTTTTACATTTCTTTTAAACGTGTTTACCCGCTGCTTATTGTCGCAAAAACACATTGACACCCACTTACAAGTGCCTTATTCTGGCCAAAACAACTTTATTAACAACCCTTGCAGGTCTTGAATCCTGGACCATGCCCACCATAGTCACTGGACTTACCACTAAGCCATCTGAGTTATATGCATGTTTCATCATTTTTAGAATACACTTAGAAACAAAGGGCTTGTTTGGATGCACTGACTCCAATTACACAAGTTGACAGTGGGCACGCTCATACACTTAGTAGCACAGGGCTGTTTGGGATGCATTCTGATTCTAACTACAGAAGGCCACAGTGGGCATGCTCATACACTGATAAGTACAGAACACATTGTAATGGACTCCTATTGTAAACATACAGGCATACAGCTATGTACATCTTAACTGCCTGTATATATGCACATCATTCAGGTTTGCTAACAGATACCTGTATGTGGCCCATAAATTATTTATCTGCGTCTGTGTTGTGTGATACACATGCATACATATACATGAAGTACTGTCATATATATGTGAACCATGCACAATCATGCATGTGTGGAAGTGACAGATAATTGGTTAACTGAGAAACACAGGTGGATGCAAAATACAGCATGTGTCACACACATAGCTGCCCTGAAAGACATACATTGATATCAGGTTGTGGACAGTGGCATCATAGTTGGAACAGTGGCATGTGCAAGCATAATATGTGAGCCACATTTTCTAATAGTACTGAGGTGCAGGTGTCAAGATGACCTCGCCCACCTGTGTTAGTAGTTGTCATTATTAGCAGGACTGTTCCACTAAGTATATCTCACATTCATCATCTGCACAACATCTGGTGCTATCTGTCACCTTAGATGTAGCATTTGATACCAAGCACAGTACTGCCACTCACAGTGATGTCATGTTATGAGTGGCAACTGCGTGACCTAAACAATAAGCCAATGTCCTGCTGTAATTATGAGCTTGTACAGTGTCTGTCATTCCGGGATGACATGCTTGAAAGAAGACAAGCATTTGTCACATATCACATGCAGCCATCATTCAAGGGAGTGTGGATAATATCTAGGTTGCATTTACCCATATAGCGCCATTCCAAGGCAAATGTCCTAAACACAGATGTAACACCCTGACACCTAGAAGACAATTGCATTGGATGCATATGTTAACCAGTGCTAGATATGTGGCTTTCATAATCCACTTGCTCAATGTCGAACCTACACTGGGGAATACTGATATCTGTGCAGTGAGGAACACCTGGCTGAAGGCTTTGTAGTGCACAATAACACTACCACCATATAACTCAGATCCAAACATATGGGCCATAACACTGGTATGAACCACTCCTGTTGGCGGTGTCCTCATATTCAAAAAGGCTACTCAGAGGTAACAACCACTACTCCAACATAATTCATCACAGATTAGTCAGGTACAGGTGACAGTGGCAAAAGTTGCATTCTAGCTTGTATCCTCATATACATCCCCCTCCCTGTCCTCAGACTACCAACACACATCCATAAATGTGGTATGAAATATTATGGTACAACACCAAATAACCTTCGACTGGTGGACTGTACCTAGCCCTACATCAACTGTGCAAAGTACCCATGTACTGACACAGTTGCATAATGTGTTATGCAATTCAGTAATACCACTGTTTTTAACCATGTCAGTTGTACACATACCAGGGTCTCTTGGATGTTGTCAGTAGTAACATGGTTGACTGTTGCTATACACCAGTAAACAACACCCTCATGGTCGGATATGACCTAGATGTACCTGCCCTGGTTATGTACATCCCACACTCATACACCATACATGAAAACACCATAGCTGTTGTTGTCCTTTGTACATACAGGTTGCTACATTCATTACACACATGCACATGTAAGATAGGTCCATGGCTGCTGAATGCTAACAGTACATAAGGCTTGATATCTATGTTGACAGAGGTAATAATCCCTCTCTACTGGTCACCCATGACACCTATCATATCATACAACAATCCATGTGGCATGTATGTCATTAGACATGTCCACCAAATTTAATGCCTACAAACATACCCAAATAACAGGACCATAGGCATTACACACATTACCTGTATTGACAGACTCAAGGAAATACAGCTATGCTCTGTATGTTCCTGAGTAGTTACAGGTGATATGTCCATGACATGTACAGCCATGTGTGATCCACAGCTCCTACATATACCCCATGCCAACAATTTTAAGCCATGCATGCTGTGTGCTGTCTGGACATGCACCTTATTACCACAATAGCCACAATGTGCTGGGGTGAGATGTTTATAAGCCACAGACCTCGCATGTGCTTGAACAAGTGTAATGCCTAGCTCAAACAGAGCACATTGCTGGCACTCCTTCAGTAATCATGAGGTCCGTGTTTTAATATGAGGTGTGTGTGGCAAATATGATGTGCTCACTGTTGACCATTACAGTGCCCAGGCTTCACAGTGGAACTGTCAACTAACAGTTTGTGGCATCATGACATGGAATATTGCTATGTGTGTGTCACTTGCTGATATGTGCTGTTGGTGTAAATGTCCACTTAGCTACTAAGTGAAGGTGGTTGAGTGTCCTACCGGTACATGAATAGAGCTTTCAATATGGTGTAATGTTCAGCTAGGTTCACACATGGAGTGGGAAAGGTGTGGAATGTATCCTCTTGACCTGATAGTCCACTTACTGATGGAGACTGCATATGTGTACATGTATTGATGTGTGTCTAGATTCCATGTGTGTGGAGTGTCTGATGTTTGAATGTGACTGTTGTCTTAGTACATCATGCAGTTGCAACACAGCCTCAACATTGCCAAGTGTATATGGTGATATGCTCAAAGTACAGTAAGCTGTACTTTAGGTATGGACAGATGTTTGGACATAACTACTAAATGGTGGGCTACTTTGCAGATGAATGATTACTGAAGACAGCTCACAGGTGTGTTACAACCATTCCTACAATAATCTGTGTAACTGCTAAGCTCTGGTGTTGTTAATTGAAGGGGAAGACACACAAAGTAGAATGCAGTAAGGGTGACACTGAAGGCAAACCTCTTGACACCTGTAACAGAAACACCTCCCATGTGCATATATCAGCACAGATGGCAAAGGTAAAAGTCCATAAGCTTTGTAGCGCATGCAATAGTGCTGTAACTCCATAATACCTATCATGGTTTGATTCCCAGTACTGGCAAGTGTGTGTGTGTCCATATATGTCATGTATGGTGGGGAATACACCCCCAATGTTTTTTTACTCTCCTGTACACTGTTGTAGACATCTGTACAGAGTGAAACGTAGAAAGCAAGACATAGGCAGGGGTTTGAATCTTACACATGTGAAGTGTCTGTATGTGTGTGACTTAGGTGTATATCTTTGTGAATGCCACAGTGTGTGTGTATGTGTGTGTGTGTGTGTGTGTGTGTGTGTGTGTCTGTGTGTGTGTGTGTGTGCATGTGTGCGTGTGTGTGTATGGCTGTCTGATCCCTGGAGTGAGGCTGCATTTTACCATACTCAAATGATAAAACCCCCTCCCCACATCCACTCACTGCAATCTAGTATCCCTTTTGATGTCATCAATCTTAGAAGGGCATTCTAACTGCCTGTAAATGTGTAACCCCTGGGGTGAGGCTTGTTTTACCATAGTCTACTGGTATATCCCCATCCCCACATACACACCTCAAAATCTAGTATCCCTGTGGATGTCCTCAATCACAGAAGGCCATTCTGACTGCCTGTAAATGTGTAATCTCTGTGGCGGGTCTTGTAACTGTGTAGCACTCTAATACTGATTTGTACATGGGCAGGAGTTCTAATCCCGACACTGGCAACTGTGTGTGCATGTGTCAGATTGTGTGTTTCTGTGTCTGTGTATCTCTATGTGTGTTTGCATCCTGTCATGAGAGTGGGTATAACTGCTTTCCAAAGAGAAACCACTTTTTCAACTGGCCGTTACTCTTGTCATCTGCTGAACCACTCTTTTACCTCCTCCCCGCTCCGGGTAACTAAACCTGTGATGTCACCCAGTATGGATGTGAGGCTTTGGCCACAGTAGCTCACTACAAAGCTATCATGCTCTTGGACCATTACATCAATAAACATGTTTGAAACTTGGGTGAGTATAACTGTGATGTGGAAGCTATAAAGTGCATGCAGGTATTGTCATACAGACCTGTGAGTAGTCTAAAGTTACATATGGGACACTAACTGAAAGCACTGATATCCCCCTTGTAGTCTGTATGCACACATTTGGCACATGCAATTACACATGAAAGAGGAAGGTAGAACATCAAGATCAACATGCAGTTACTGGTGTTACACATGATACATACTGTAAACAGAACAAAATGCATTTGAAAACTCTAGTAAATGGTATGTCAGCTGCCTGTCAACACTACTCAACAATGGTAATCTACAATTGTCTTCCTAGTACGTTCGTCCTGTGCATCAGACCAAATGACCATGTCCCTGCACCGATGGTATGTATGAAAGGGATGCGGCACAGGCATCATCATATGCACAGGGTGATAATGTTTGCCAGAGGCCTAGGCTGTACCATTGGATGATATCATGTGTGTGGCGTAAGGCGTTTTATCTCATTGGGCGTGTGTGTGGATGTTATGCGTGTGTGTGTTGAGGTGCCCTACATTTGTTTCTGGTTTGTGTGTGAGTATGTATGCACACTAGTCTGGCATGTGGCTGGTCTACACAGGAGTATTATTGACAGCTGCAGACAGTACAGGGCAGGTTGTACAGTTCACAGTGTCCTGCCACGGCCATGTGACCTGCGCCTGCCAGAGGTTGCACGACCACTACAAGGCAGAGATCCAGATTGGGTACTGTCTGATGACAAATGTCTACCGGAACCGTGTCCCTGTTGAAACTGTCCAGGACCATGTGCACATGGCCTGCTGTATCCTGGTGTGGACAACACAGCACCAGCTGCACGGCTGCTGCAACCACCACTATGGGACCGGGCATGTGAAGTAACATGTTCACGTATACCTTCAACAGTTGGTATAGATGGCCTATGTCCATGTGCCCGATGCCTTACTCCTGCCAGATGTTCTAGCACAGACAATCCACGCTCGAGGATTGACATGCCACGGTCAAGGACTCCCACCAAGTCACACAATCGTCTATCCAAAACATCTGCAAACTGATGCTGAGCATTTGCAATTGCCTGGATGTTGTCAGTTAAAGAACAGACAACAGTCCTCTGAAGCCTCAGCCCTTCTCTGTGGTGCCATTCAAAATGCGCATGTGCCTCCATTGCAGCCTGAAACATGGGTCTGGTGACACCAGCTGATGTGTTATGTCTTGTAGGGGCATGTTGGCCTGAAGCCCCCCTACGAGCAGCCCTGGGCACATCCCTGTGTCGGACATCACCAGTCAGTTGGCTGGGATCATGGTGTGCAGACACACCTTCCATATTCTCCACACTTTCCTGTTCCATGCTACCACCCCCCACCTGTCCTTCCACTATGGCCACTGATGATGGGGTATGTGTAGGCATGAAAACTGTGTGCGGGGATGAGGGGGGTACAGGTGGAATGCCAACCAATGGCACAGATTCATCCCTTGACAACCCTGCCTGTGCTTCAGTCATACATTCATCATCACTGCTACAGTCTGTGGGGACACTAGCATCAGGTGGACTGCAGGAGGCCAACACACCTACCACAACACCTATGAGGGCAGACAAGAACTGTACATTACCAGTTATACATCACAGTACAGACACATACACACAGGCTGACACACAGACACAGACAGACACATGATACGGCACCCAACGGCATGCAACATGCATGTGATATGGCAGAAGGCCTTCAGCTTAGACAATTATAGTGGTAGTTATCATACATCCCTGGGTTGCACACAACAGCATGCATGTGTTATGGCAGAAGGCATGCAGCTTACACAATTATAGTGGTAGTTGGCATACATCCCTATGTTGCACAATTTGTGTTAGTAGGTTATGCCCCAAACTTGCAACACAATGCATGCACTATGCACTGTTGCACCACACTGCCATGTTTTGTGCACCATACCCCACATCGTAACAGACCATCACTGACCTGGGTACATCTGCCAGTGATGCTTCATGTTGGCCACTGCCCCTATGTGTGAAGAGGACATGAGCAGAAGGGTATGTTGAGTGAATACTATGTTTACCAGAGCCCTAGCTTGCATATCTCCCCATAAACAGTGGATGTCTTTTCAACATTATTCTGCTTACTCTTGAGCCGAGTCTACAGACAATGTGCATGTGGCTGTACACACATGTTTGACATGGCTGTCTCTACTTTGCAATGGTGCCACAGACCAGCACAGGTTAACAGTACACCGGCCTGATGTGTGGCATATGACCTTGCCAATCACATGTAGTATGACATGTCTTTTGCTGACGTGATGAATGACATGCATACATGTTTAACACAATGGTGTCCTTTCAAATATACAGTGAGGTACTGGTGTCCCAATGCAGGGGCGTGTTATATTAGCATGGACCTTCAGCTGAAGCAATGTTGTCAGTCCGCCCTACAGATATACAGTGACATACTGCACATTGAACTGATGTGCATAGCCATTGCAGGGCATCATGTGGCTTCACTATTGCTATACAGTGTGAGTTACAGACACAGTTCATAGCCATGACTGTGTTCAGATACAATACATATCTATTGTGGAATGTGACCCACGTCACTGAGGTGTATACACACTAAACTCTAATGTGGAATATGTGACACAGGTCACTGAGGGGTATACAGATGACAGCCCTGCACATCTACAATCATATTGCAGATGCCTGGCGACTATGCCCAGACATGGGTAACTGTGCAGTATGCCATGTTCCACATGCCATCTGTGTACCTCACACACGAGGAGCAACCATGACAGTGATGTCTGACATCAGCAAGGTGAATGTACTGTATCTGTGGCCTAATGTGGTTGTATGTGTATGTTGTGCAACACATGTATGTATTTGGATACTGTATAGGTTAAAGCTTTCATGTCGTGACACACTCCAAATGTTTAAGACATGCTTTGTGGTGCTTTGATGTCATGCCTACACAAGGTGTGCACAGCCCTGTATGATGTTTAGTGTGTCACATCTGCAATATAACCATTACACAATGGCCATAGTTGTATTGTGTCGAGCCAATGTACAACAGGGTGTACACACATGCACATCTCTTCTACTGTCTTTGTTGCTTCATGTCTCTGGCCATCCTCCATGGCCATGTGTAAACATGTTTTGTCCAATGGTTGTGATGGGCATCTATTTCATATGTCAGTGTTGTCCCATATGACATACACCCGTAGATATAATATGCTCCACTGAGGACAAGTTTATGCAGACAAAGAGTGGTATGTTTGGGATGTGAGATATCATGTTTTGCAGGATAGTTAACCAGTGTTGCAGTTGGCCCACAAAATGTCATGGACATGTCAGATAGCAGATGACATTCTGAGACATTCATAGCAAGGGTATACTCCACAAGGGTCAATCCTGTCGGTTTGTCATAATCCAGCTCCAAAACCTATAGAGTGTGCGCACACATATGCTCTCTGTATAGTACCGTTTGTATTCCCCACATGTGATGCTGATCTGCGGTACATCCCTACAGTGAACCACTCCTCCACCATTGTATTTTCAGCTGTCCACACATCTGGCAATGACAGTTTGTAAGGTTCAGTGTAGGTGTTTCATATAGTCTTCAAATATTCCAAATGGGTAACCACTGTGATGCATTGCAGGTCTGACCTGTATATATTAACAAGATCACCATATATAATGTGTATGTGTGTTAAATAGCCACATGGCAGATAGATGCATTTAATATGATCTGTGAGTTATCAAGCCTAAGTATTAACAAACTCACCAGCAACAGGCTGCTGCCGCAGTGAAATGCCAGAGGTACCTAAATAGGAGTGTCAGAGCAGTAAGATCATTATCCACACCTGTGTGATAGCTACAGGGTGCAATGTACATGTTGGCACATAAGCCAGTACAATAGACTTTACTATGCAGTATGCCCATCTGTGCATACATAGAGTGGCAAACTATAGTATGTGATGTGTGCATACATGCCTTGCATATGATAAGTAAAATATTGTACAGTAACACATGTATCTATATTAAATATAGCTGTGTTATATGTGCAGTAGTGATTTACCAGCCAACTCCTGGCTCGGTGGTTGTGAGACACCCACCTCCACAATACCTGCTGAAGCTTGTGGATGGAGTTCTGCAAGTGTCCCCAGGGTGGCTAGGAGCTCCTCAGTACGTATGAGTGGGGGCTGAGTGAGTGCCCCCCCACCTGTTGCAGCTTGTTCCCTGGCAATTGCATTTGCATGCTGTTTCTCCCATCTAATTAAATCAGTGCAGTGTCGGCGCAACTGCTGATAGGTGCGAATGTGGCCACCAACATCATTTACCCTCCTACAAAGTTCCTCCCACTGGGCATCCCAGTGCTGTGTATCCTGTGTCACATGTCTGAAAAGTGTCTCATGGTTATCAAGGACATATGGAATGAGGACCTCATCCTCCATGCGACTGTACGGTGGCAGCCTGGCACGTGACATACCTGGCAGACATTATGACTGTGACAGGTCACAGTAACTCACAGAGAAGTACAGAAGTACAGCTGCACATACATGTGTATCACATTTATTATAATTACCAATATGGCTTTGCAAATCTGCATGACACTAACACCACTGATATGTTTAACTCACACACATTTAACACTTACTGGTGATTTCATGTTATCACCATATATGTGTGTGTCAAGCGATGACATTGCTCATACTCCATGTGGATGTTGTCTTGATGTGGGCATGTCTGCTTGCCTGTTCTGGTGTCATTACCTATTAGCACATGCCTGGATGTGTTGACATTAATGCAAGAGACCTTAATGCTGTGTATATGTCACATATATAGTCATACACAGCCTTAAGGGACATGACCTTTGACCTTGTGGACTTGCTCACAGCAAGTTGTACATGTATGCGTTTTGCCATATACATCTACATAGCACTGTACAGCAGTATAGCACCCTGCCATGTATTACCTGTGTTGCACATGTGAAACACATGGGACAATGGCTAGCTTGATGGTATTTGCAGAGTTGGATATCAACTATAGCATGTATGGTCATAGTGAACTAGTAGCCTACATGCCCTGGGCCATGTATGAGCATAGGTTGAAAGGTTACCTAGCTGTAGCCAACAGACAGGAAACTTTCAGTGGCCAGTTCAAGCAGTGCACAAAATGGATCCACAGGTTTGCTGATATATTTGCCATGCAGTCATCACACCATGTCTCAAAGAGGGGCAATGTGCAGCTTTGCTGGACAGGGATGCATAGTATGGCAGGAGTATGTAAAGTGTATGGGACAGGGATCTGTCAGGCATGTTATGATCCTTTTACTAGAAATGTGGATGTCCATGAAGTATGTGTTTATTTGAAATCAAAACGTGTAAGTGCAGCATGTCCAACATCTCTGGGTTGGACATGGCTTTATTCAGGGTAGGCATCATGCTACATAGTGGAGCTAGGGTTTGGGAAGGCCAGTGTAGGCCATCTGAACATGGCCAATAACCTTAAAGGAAATATGTGATCTATTATGGGTCAATTGAGTGCTGAGTATGGGTGAACAATGATCTCTATATTCGTGGATGGCACCCTGTCATGATTAAGGGTGCCACTTACGACTACCTGACAGGTGTGGTGAAGTGACTATCAAAGGAAAGACTACTGTCTAGCTGAATCCCATACACACAGTTTCCATTATGTTGCCTGCTGCCTAGGTGGTAGTTCATAGGTGCAGGGTTTTTAACATAGGGGATGACAATGCAATACTTTGCAGTGAGATTGTGGCCATACATCAGACACCACACATCTGACCCACAAAGGCCCTTCTGTATGTTGCCCACAGCACTCATTGAGTTAACTATAGCTCCTAGTTCATAGTTATTTGCAAACTTCAATAGGTAGATGCCTACTGTGTTAGTCTGTGTGGTATAGATTTAGATAACAAAGAGGGGGAGTACCAGGACTGAACCCTGTATTACTGCAGTTGGCACTGGTTTGCTGTGCGTGTATTAATCAGACACCTTCTGTAGTGTTGGTTCTGCCAGCGGTCTAGTTGCCAACCAATCTTGTGACATAGGAATATACTCATAGTTTACTGAGTGTAGCTGGAACCCAGTATGGGTGATGGTGTCCTAAGACCTGGCAAGGACAAGATATGCCGTGTGACTCAACCTTACTGTTATCGACATCTGTACTGACTACATCACATACATCACATCAAGGTTCATGGCCTTACAGACCAGAATCAGCAGGGTAGTAGTGCCCTATTTCCCATTATGAGTGGTGTCTCCCCCTTTGTGGGGTGTGATAACTGTTGCTGTGCTCCATTCAGTGAGTACACAGCCTGACATGCAGCTATGCTTGAACATGATGTGTAGGTGGAGAGCAAATTGTTCTGAAGTGTGTGTAAAACACACCCTGGGATGTTGACAGGTCCCATGCAAGCTGTATGTATCGCTTTAGAGAGTGCAGCCTGTACTTGCATAGTTGTTATTATAGGGACTCTGTACTGTACATTAATATATAAATATATGTACCTGTTGGGGGGAGGTGAGAGTGGGATTGTCACAGACCCTATCTGGATGAACAAGTGCTATTTCTGTAGGTGCAGTACTTCTCATGCCATAGTGCTGTGAAGCAGGGCAGGTGTTGTCGTTGCCACTACAAATCATGACACAGCTATAGAATGCTCTGTGGCTGGCCTCATAATATGTGGCCGATTAGTTTCACAGTGACTTTGTGTGGTCTTATATGGTGTATCTAAATCTTACTGAGGCTGACCAGGGATCACCACCACTCATGTGTTCACTCTTGCAACAGTTTCTACCTTCTGTGGTACAGTTTATGGCAGGGTACCACCAGTTTGCCTTTCTGTTTGTGTTTGGTTGAATCTTGGTTCTGTTTCAATAGCACAATCACTTCACTAATGTGAGTGCTTAAAGTGCATTTGTGTAGGATTCAGCATTTGCACATGCATTGTTCATCTGCATGGGTGCTATAACATTCACCACTTCTGTCTTAAGAAACATAACATTGGCTTTGGAGACTGACTATGTGGAGCATACTGTTAGCCCTGTTTGTGTGACTATGGTGATCCAGGTCATTGTGGTGATGAAATCCAACATGAGGAGTCTTCCCAGTTAATAGTGAGATAGTTGAGAGTAGCTATTATTATGGTTTTCTGTCTCAAACCTAACATTCCCCATTACAGCACAATATGACAGTTGGGAATTCAGAGGCATGGTGGGTGATCTGTAGCAAGGTGCAATGTGGATTCCACTTTGGCACAGAGGTAGTTGCTCAGCATAATGCATCTGATGTTATGCAAGTGCAACTAACCTGGGGGTGTACATATCCTTCAGGAATATGGACACACCTGTGGCCTGTGTGTTCCAATAAAGGATAATGGCCAAGAGGTGAGGCATGTGTTATAACATGGTCATGCAGGGGTGCTCTCTGGAGCCTTTAACCATATCTCAGTCACTGCACAGATATGTTATCCATGTTATGGATTGATGTAAGTGAGTCCATATTGAGTTTCCAAAATATATAATTGAGTAGCTAGACACACAGTTTATTGCTTGGCTGTCTCTGTTACAGCAGTGGAATCATCACTTGAACCTTGCATGATGAAGGCACTATAGGGAAAGCATGAGCCCTAGCCAGTATCCAGATTTCCAGGGGTGACAGGTGCAGGCCCTGCCTGGCAAAGCATTATGGTGTGTCAACCATGTTATCCCAGGCAGAGAGATACTGGATACTCTTTGGATTACACCAGTACATTAGAAAATTGGGGAATGTAGTCCTATTGTCCCTGTACTGCAGTATCATTCTGGGTAATGGCAGACTGCTACCCAGGCCTTGGGACATACCTGCATGGGCTACAAGACCTGAAAGTTCCTACATGCGTGTTTCCATGCAGTCCAGGCTACGGCATCCCAGGTCCTGCACAACAACATGGAATATTCCAGAGCCATGTGTACAGTTGAAAAGGTGGTCTGAGTGTATGGGTATGTGGTTAATCATGGAAGACAGGCAGCTGATAGTATGTTTGCCCTCGTATAGCTTGGTGTGTGACATAGTGCTAGACTTTGCATTCACAAATGAGTACTGTTGGGCATGCTTCTGGCCACGTGTTCTGAAAAGTGGCACAGTTTTGCAACCTATGTAATACAGTTTGTGTATTTTATTGTCTGTCTATTCCAGCTTGAGAGGTCCCTTGCTTTGCCAGATACTTGGAAGCCTCCGTGAATGTGTGTGCTTTCTGGTGGTATGTGTGGTTGCCCTTACTGTGTTCTGGTAAGGATATTTTTTGAGTGTGGTGATGAGATGCATGTGTTAACCTACACTGCATGACTGTCCAATCCAGTCATGGCTGTAGACTGGACTGCCTTCCAGCTTGCCTCTGTAGCTGCATCCCAGACAATGTGTGGGGTGTGGTGTTAGGTGAGTTTGGCAGTGTACATGGCATAGAGATTACATTCCTCCAGGGTAGCCACATACACAAAGCTGACATTACTAAACACCAGTAGCTGACTAGTGGACATGCCTGTATAAGTATTCAGTACTACAAGCACCAAGTACTGTATTTAGTTTACTTATTGCTTATGAAGATGTTTTAGACGGTGATGCTCACAAGTACATATTTGAGTTATGGATGTGAAAACACTGGCTATTACAGAAACATAGTAGCTAACTTTAGCAGCAATCCTCATTTGAGGAGCACATCACATCCTGATAGTTGATTACAGGTGATGCAAGTGTCAACAGGTCTATATCCTTTTCTGGGTATATACACACATATCCATCAGAACCATGAGGTTTGTTGGGCATGGACACCCACTCCCCAAATAGAGTCAAGTATCAATAGACTCTGCTGCCACTATCAATATGATCAGGATATAATCAGATAGTGTAAGCCATCACCTATGAAGCAGCTGTTACACATGAGCAGCAGTCTCATACATCTTACACTCCTACTGCAGATGTTACACTAGAGTTAAAGATGATATGCAACTTGATTCATTAGCAGTACTGTGCACAACCTTACATACAGTATTTGGAAGCAGCTGTTAGGTTGGCAGTGAGAGGTTAGGCTACACAAACATGAAAGTTCATCCAGTGGGTCTCTACTCTCAATATCCACTCTATGTAGGTGTGCACATAGCCATTTGGCCCAGCCTTGTAACAAGGTCACAACACATTTGCATAACATGTACACATGCACAGCTGTTATTGCTTGCAAACAATACTAGAGAGGTGGATATTACATGTCTTATGTGTATGGATAGTTACCTAGCTCTTCCAGTTGACTTTGTTATCATGCTGCTAAACCATCAGATGAATACAATTCACATGTATCCTGTTACTGAGTATTGTAATTGCCAACAGACATAACTAATGTTTGAATAACATAACACAAATGCTATGTGAAAATGGAATACAGATGAGACAGATCTGCCTAGGACACTGTACATTACACAGTTATTGGCACATTATCCCACAATGCAAATCATATTTGCAAAGTAAGCCCACCTTTGACATGTTCATCTCACTAATACACCCATACATATGTCTACTGTTACAATATATCAACATATACTATCCCCTGTTATAGCACATACTTGTTGGACCATCCCTGACACAGACAGTGGCTGGAAAAGAAATAATGAATTACAAGCCCAAATATATCATCCCTTGTGGTGTATGAGGAGTTTGCCTTGTGACCTACAGCAGTACACACATAGAATACTACAGGTATAACCACTGCTCAACAATACATTACTACAAGATAGCTATTTCCACTATATGGATTACATTGTAATTATTACAGAACAGGTACTACATACACAGACATACTACAATTTATATGTACCTTATTGGTAATTGGAGGTGTTAGTGAGTAGTATGTTATTTATTTCGGACTTTGTTTTATTTTGTTTTGGGGTATTTTGTAATGTTCTGCAGGTATATACTGATGGTTTGAATGTGTGACAAGCCATCCGTTCATAGTTAGAGATCAGCACCATGTGCTATCCTGATCACCAACTGGTGTTCCAAAGTAGTTAATTACATGCACATCAGCTGTGTAGCTACTCCATTAGCCAATACCATGGCAACAGTGGAGTATAACTGAGTACTCCAATTGGGCGTTGTCCCTTTGCCTTACTTGTGAGGAAGACAGCCTGAAAGTGTGGTCTGAAATCTATTGCAACAGCTGTATGGAGACAAACTCAACTATTTTGTGTGGAATGTCTAGAAGTTTTGGTCTACATGTGAGTACTGCTGTTATATTTCTGAACATTGCTACTTGTGCAGGGTTTGTCTGTACCTAATTCTTCTGCATATGATTCAGTCTGGCCAGGTTGTTTGACCAGCTCAAGACTGTATGGCTATACATATCATGTTAGGGGGTTTACCGTGTGCTCACCAGACATCTTTAGTTTGGTGTTAATTTGTATCATACTGTGCTGATAATCAGTAATTGGTAACACTTCCTGGTGTAATTACTTTTCAACCCTCTGAAACAAGATTCGTTCAAACAAACCCTGTAACATCAGCAGCTGTTCCATTATATAACAGCAACTATTTCACATAGGGCCATGTTAGTGTGACTCTGTGCAGGTATGTTAAGGTTTCAGCAGATGTCGTACAGTGGGTGAATAATTGGTAATGGTATGACAGTATCTATTGTTGTAATTAGTTTGGGTGTGGGGGAGATGTTGGTGGGTGTACATAGCAGATGCAGGTGTGTAGACACTGCTTTTATATTCTATATGTGTGCGGGGGTTCTTTCCCTATGTGAACACCTATCCCTTAGTGGACTAATACTATGGTAATTGCAGGTTGATTCATTAAGGCACTGTTAAATGCTTCCTGTATTGCATGCAGGTAATGTTAGTCCTTGAATCCTTTTGGCCATACATCGGAATGTAATAAAGGTTTGCTAAATAAAAGATATCTGTGTATTTCTGTCATGGGTATTTGCAGTCATTGTAGTTGTGTTGGTGACTAACCCTATTTGGCTCGTGTCCGTATGACATATTTGTAATAGTGTATTGGCATATACTCTTCATATGTTATGTTCATATAGTTTGGGGGGGGTCAGCATGTGTGATTGCTATGGTCCATGTTATACTCAGATATGAACACTTCACATGCTGTATACACACATGTGTGTATGTATACATATATATATATATATATATATATATATATATATATATATATATATATATATACATCTTTATGTACCAGTAATATATATTATTGCATACGTTTATATGTACCTCCATAGATGTGTAGATGTTTTTAACCTATCTATATATATATATATATATATGTATATCATTATATATCGACATGTATCTATCTAGCTATACATATATATATATATATATATATATATATATATATATATATCGAGCATACACCTTTCATTGGGTACTTGACAGTTTGTCCTAGTTCCACACAATCTTCCCTTTTGTATTTTAACCAGTCTGAAAACACAGTTGACAAAGGTACATCTCAGGTAGCTTAGTGGTAGGCTACTCTGAGGATGGCGTACATGGTTGTGGGTTCTAATCCTGGAAATGGTTGATATTTTACTACTCGGAGCAAGCAATGCTAGGGAAAGGGTGATTAACACACATTTAAGCAGTTGTATGCTAGTTTGTCCATGTTCTGCATGACGGTAAGCAAAGGTTACACCTGTGAAGTGCTTATCCGTTTAACCGTGTTTAAGCACCGCTTACTGTCGCGCAAACTCACTTAAAACTGCTTAAAAGTGCCTTAATCAACCTGCATCCAACAGCCCTTATTCTGGCCCTCATAAAAAATAAACAGCCTTTTAACCCGGGACCATGAACATCACAGTCACTGACTTTACCACTAAGGCATCTGATATATGTACAAATGTTATGGTTTTTAGAATATACCTTTTACTACAAGCATTCCTCACTACTGAAAACAAATGTGACAGTCAGTTGGTGTACATATGTATAATACATATTAATGTTCATATATTTGTGGAATTATGTGTTGCAATGTGACCTGACAGGTTATACTAGGGATGAGCATGGTTCTGGTTTTGTGTCCTTTTTCTATTGTCTCCATACTCCATGTATACACCTCCAGTTCACTTATTGAACATCCATCTCAGGCTCTCCTTGATGCATAATTTCATTACCCATCATTCCTCCCCCACCCCAAACTCCACATACACAACAATTATCCCTTCTATGGTGAATTAAGTTAATATTAATGGTTATAATACCAGAGCTGCATATGTTTTGTGTACACTTCAATTCCTTTGGATTGCTTCTGTGTCACGAAGTGTGTTCATATGTTCATAGATGTTTATATATATGGGTATAGATGTGTCAGTAGATATATATATATATATATATATATATATATATATATATATATATATATATATATATCTGTGTGCACACATCACTGACATGTATATATATATATATATATATATATATATATATATATATATATATAATATATATATATATATATATATATATATATATATATTATATATATATTTAGTATTAATTTTAACAGTTATACATATGTAGACTTGTATATGTTGATTCAACAACTACAGTACATTACAATGTACTGTACATATGTACACAAAGTGACTGTCCCATTTATTGTCAGTACTGTGGAATACCTGTAGTAAAAGGTGTATTCTAAAACCCATGAAACATGTGTACAGCTCAGATGGCTTAGTGGTAAGTCCAGTGACTATGGTGTGCATGGTCCAGTGTTCAAGACCTGCGATGGCTTAACTTGTTTTAGGCCAGAATATGGCTCTTTTAAGCAGTTGTAAGCATGTAGCATATTTAAAAGTGATTGTGTGACATTAAGGTGGCAGTTAAAAATGGTTAAATGAAATCTGAAAGTATATAACCTGTGCGCGCAAACATGGTCACATCTGCTAACTACTCAGGATATATATAGTTAAGTGTAGTAACATCTCACTATGTGCTTACATAACATTACAATCTCTGTTGACTTTACTCTCAGGCACACATGGGTTTATATGGGTGTTTCAAATGTTTATTAAATTGAGGATTACTACCTAAATATGCAAACTGTGGTTAAGGTATACTTTTTAACATAAAAAACATATGTGATTTTATTGGGATTTGAATGGCAAATGCATAGATACTATGCGAATGCTCTAACCATTACACTATTGACATTAACATTGCTTCTGCCTATTTTTCTATTTAGATGATTTCTATGTGTAAGCTAGGCTAAGCAAAGGGCAGTGGCACACAAACCCATTGAGCTTCACATACTCTTGAAATAATAACATAAGAAATGAAAGGGGAGAATATAAAATAAAATTCCTAACTACATTAAGCATAGCCCCTCACTGACACTCTTCAAGAGAAACCTTGATGGGTGAATGGGTAATGGCATATACACCCCTGGGATCATGTGTGCCAGAACCATACAGTTGGGTGTGGGGAAACCCCCCCCCCCCAGATTTACAGCAGAAAGACCTCTCGGGGAAATTGAATGGTGTGGAGTTTTCACATTAACATGCCCTGTGTAGATCACTAAGTGCCCCTATCACCCTCCACCCCCCCCCCCCAGTCTTCAACAGCTTCCGGCACCTCTGTCTGGAATAATTTCATTGGCTATGTTTGACAGAGGCTCAGTTAATTGATCAATGGGGTGGAGAAAGCCAACACACTGTAGCTATGCTTTTAAATGCCCTTGGGCAGGTAACCTAGTACCTACCTGTGAACCTCTAAGGTGCAGGCCGTCAATAAAATACAATATGTGAATAAACAGAGCTTTCAGATCACAATATACAGTGAGTAATCAGCATGTAGGCAGAAAACTGTTCAGTACAGCAAGAACATGCAGAACACTGATACTTAATCACTCCAAAAGTCTCTCTTGGAAGCTAGAAGGCTTGTATCAGTTGAAAGCTTTCTATTGCTTACCAGTAGGTTACCTACAGGAAAGGTGAGAAAAAAGCACAGACGGGAAACATGCATGCAACAATACCATACCAGCTTTCACCTGTCACCCTTAGGCTTTTGGATAATGGCCAAGGCTCTTGCCACCCCCATGGTGCCTTTTTTTAGGCAAGGCTCAAAGGTGAAAACCACCTCCGTAAACAGCACAGAAAAGTAAATTAATGAGGGTTATGCTACTCAACGCCAGGAGTTGAAATCACAACATGCACGCACTCACAGCACTCCTTGGTATGGACAACATCAACATCTCTGCAGTAACTGAAACCTGCTTTAAGGCTCCTGAGAGCACCCCAGTACTACTGGACTACAACTATCACCACACATTTCGGCCACAGAACATAGACTGACACAGAAATGGAGGGGTGTATCCATATTAATCAAGGATACCTATACCTCCAGGTTAGTGGGGCAGCATGATACCTCTGAGATCATCCATGTGCAGCTAACATCAGCCAAAACTGAAATGCAAATTGTGGCCTGCTACAGATCACCCTCCATGACCCAGGACCACCACTCCACCTTCCTGGAGACAACGGAAAACACGACAGTCCTACCGAACACCCTGATATTGGATGATTTCAACTACCCTACCATTAACTGGGAAAACTACTCGAGTACTTAATTCCAGGCCCAGCCCTTCCTGGAATTTATAAACTCAAACACCCTGGATCAGATGGTAAACTCCCCAATCAGAGGTGGAAACATACTAGACCTAGTAATCACCAACATGAGTGACAGGTGAACACAGCAGAGGTAAACCTGTCACTGGTTAGATCGGACCATAAACTACTCACTGTGAATGTCCAAATCCCACCATCTCCCCCACCTAAGGAAACCACAGTGAAATCCTTTCCTACAGCTAACTTCACACTACTAAAGACAGAGGTGGGAAGTTTCACAGCCCCCCACACTAAGGGAAAACACTGCCCAAGATACAATATGATTTACAAATGCACTCTATGAACACCTACAAGGATGTATGGATCATGCCATCCTTGGTAAACGAAGACTCACTCCTCCAAGACAAGGACACCAGTCTGGTGGACCACTGCAATAAACAGGCTATACAACAGAAGGAGGACAGTAGTCCATAAATCAAAGAAACTCCCAAGAAGGAAGAACATCCCTGACCAGTATTAGTAAGGAACAACGGTCTCTCATGTAATCATCCAAGGCTAGCTTCAAAAGGGAAATAGCCAAGGATTAGACAGATAACCACAAAGCCTTCTTTGGCTATGTCAAGAATCTAAGTGGTAACTCACAGATTTGTGCTATGTCGGTGCAATATAGCACAAAATATACTGAACCTACTGATATCGCCAACAACCTTGCAGATACATTCAGTGCAAATTCACCCCCATATCACCCACTAAAGGGCACACAATACACAGAAAGTACTGTATCCCAGACATCACAGATGCACAGGTGAAAATATCCCTCTCAAAAGGCAAAACACAGTGTCACTAAGGCCAGATGGTGTCCCAGGCTGTGTTTTGCAAACACTACAAGACAAACTAACCTCCTCATCTAAATAAGCTTTTCAACCTCAGCCTCTCCACAGGCTACATGCCCATAGAATGGCACATAGCAACGATTATTCCACTCCACAAAGGAGTAGCCACAACTGACCATGGTAACTACCGCCCCATAAGCCTGACTAGCCTGGTCTGCATGGCTATGGAGCGTATCATCATCAAACTCATTAACAAAGACATTGGTAACCTCCAAACACTTGACCCAACCCAGGTCTTCTTAGTTGAGGGCACATTATGTCTACTGAACCTGGTTGACATCTTACAGACAGTCACCCAGGCTATAGATGAGGGGAGAGGTGGTTCACACATCCTACCTGACCTTGCCAAGACTTTTGACACCATTCCCCACTCGGGTATTATTGATAAACTCACCAGCCTGAACATAAACCACTACATCACAGGATGGGTTGCCAACTGGCTTACAGACAGAACCCACATGGTAAGACTAGCGGCCTCCAGGTCCAACTCTTAACCAGTCACAACTGATGTCCCACAGGGCTCAATCCTGGGACCCCTACTGTTCAGCATATACTTCTCAGAGGTACAGGCAAACACAAGTGAACTATGGCAGACCACGTTTGCCAATGACTGCAAACTGGGAGCCATAATTGACAGTCCAGCTGACACAGACATCCTTCAAAAGGGCCTCACGGAGACCGACACAGGGTATCAGAGTCATGGCCTCAAGCTAAATGCCACAAAATGCATAGTCATTCCATTTTGGAAAACAAAACACCCACAAATTACCACATAGGTGGCAGCCCCCTTAATACAGATGAGTTAATAAGAGATCTGGGGACTAAGGTAGATAGTAATCTCTCCTTTGACATTCATATCACCAAAATAGTTAGGACATCCTTCTATGTAGACCATCTAATTACTAAAGGGTTCACATCTAGACATACTGAGGTTATAGTGCCCCTTTACTCATCATTCATCAGGCCCATCATAGAGTATAATACCCCATTTGGGATGTACCTCAGAAGACACTTCCAACAGCTGGAAAGACCACAAGAGTACCTCACAAAGAGGATTACTGACCTCAAACATATGTCTTATGCAGCCAGACTGAATAAACTCCAGCTGTACTCAGTGGCATCTTGTTTACTCAGAGATGATCTCTGCTGGCCTACAAAGCCATGTCCAACTCAGACTTAATGGATATGCTTCACCTAAGGAAATCCATGTCACAGTGAGCCACGTGCTCTAGTGAGCTAAACCTTGCCACAATAATAACTAGAACATGCTGGAGGGACAGATTCCTGTCACAGAGACTCCCCATGTTTTGGAACAACATCCCTAATTACATTATACAGAGCCCCTCACTAACACTCTTCAAGAGAAACCTTGAAGAGTGGATGGGAAATTGTAGATACACCCCAGGGATCCCACCATTGGCTCTGCTCGACAGAGGGACAGTTGATTAATCAATGTGGTGGCAAAAGCTGACACATTCTGGGTAGGCTTATGAATGCCCTCGGGCAGTTAGCCTGGTACCAACCTGTGAACCTATGAACCTATACATACAGTAGCAGTACATGCTGATAGCTTAATTTACTGTTCAGGTGTTGACTTACCTTGTGCCAATAGCAGTTGTGTGTGCAATAGTTACGGGCTGCCTATGTTGGATGCACACAGTAGACTGCCTATACATGACAATTTACAGGTAGCCTTGTGTGTGTGTGCCATCCATTTTTACTGTGTGTGTGTGCAGGTGGGGAAAGGTGTCAGTCCCTAGGTGCCTACACTGTTAGTGTGTGTGCTATATGTTCCCTACTTGCCAAGGCATGGGCATACTGGGCACGCCTCCATCTGCCTACAGGGGCTGGCTCAGGGGGCTTGTGGTCTGAGTCCTTCTGTGCCTGTGGGGCCCTTGGCAATGGTGGTGGGCTGTGAGGGCCTTCACCATTCTGTCCCTGCTGCAGCTGTTTCCGCAGGATCATATTGTGTAGCATGGCACATACTATGAAGATGTGGGCACATGTGACTGGAGAGTACTGCAAGGCTCCACCGGATATGTCCAAGCAATAGACCCATGATTTGAGCATCCCAAACACATGCTCTATGATGATTCTGGTTTGTGTGTGTGCCTCATTATGGTGTTGTTGCATGGGTGTGTCTGCATTTCGAATGGGTGTCATCACCCACAGTTCAAGTGCATAGCCAACATTCCTCACCAGATGGCCATATGGGATTTACCCCCTGGCAAATGCCTGATACAGCTGTGAGGCATGCCAGATGTGGGAGTCGTGATAGATCTCAGGGCTGCCAGCATACACATTCATGATAATGCCCTGGACATTGCACATGACCTGACAGTTGATGGAAGGGTATCCCTTGTGGTTTATGTAGCACCTACCCTGCTCACTGGGTGGTGAATTGATGTGTATGTGCGTGCAGTCTGTTGCACCCAGTACCTCTGGGTATTCTGAAACATGGTGGAAGAGACGCATATTGCTGGCCAACTCCTCCTGCATTTGGGGGAAGTATATGTGCTCACTGGTATGTGGTAACATGGCATCCAGGAAGTGGTGGAGTACCCTGGATGCTGATGCCTGTGAGATCTCCATGATATCCCCAGTTGGCCTTTGAAAGGTACCTGTGGCTAGTATTCTCAAGCTTACACATACCTTGGTATCCACTGGGATGGGTACCCCTCTGTTTGTTCTGGCTCTGAGGCATGGCCAGCACAGCTCCACAAGTTGCTGTAGGGTGTCCCTGTCCAGCCTGTAACACTCTAGTGTCTCCAGATCATGTAGCCCCTGGTAGGTTACCCTGGGTCTGAACACTTTTCTCCTCCTCTGGTGCCTGTGGTGGTTGTCAACATCATCCTCCTCACCACCTTCAGTCTCCATCACATGCTGGTGGATCAAAGCAATGGCAGCCCCTAACATGCACATATTAAAACTTCCCTGTTTGTATACACCAGTGGTGCAGTGGGTATGGGAAAACACAAGTGTGTGTGAGGTGCTTTCACACTTTATACAATTGTGCTATAGATACTGCTGATGTAATTGGCTGTGTGTGAGCAGTTCCAGCTGCAAGGTATCTTACTTATGGGTTTTACATCGACTACTGCAAGTGTGGGGGCTGTAGTGTGGAGTTATGCTTGCCTGGCTTGATTGATCTGTTGCCCTTTAATTCCCTTTTAAACCTAGATCCCCTCCCATTGTCAGGCATGCATCCACCTGCCAGCTTTATTGTCTTGTACATTCCCTACCCAGTCGTGTGTTGCAAAGTGTGTTATGTAGCTGATATAATGCAATTCTACTTTGTTCTGCTGTGACACTTTACTGTTTTCATTGCAGTGCAGCCCCTTCCCTTTCCTGTTCTGTGGGTAGCAGCTAGCAGCCTTGTTAGCTGTTGTCAATGGCCCACTGTAGGTTCCTAGGTGTTAATTAGGGCGGGAGACTTAAACCTTGACACGGTTATTAATAGAACGTGCTGGAGGGACAGATTCATCACCCAGAGACTCCCTATGCTGTGGAACAAAATCCCGGTACATGTGAGGCAGAGCACCTCGCTGGCCTTGTTCAAGAGGAATCTTGACCAATGGATGGGAGATCGCAGATATACCCCAGGGATTACTTCAGTGTCACTGCTTGACAGAGGCACAGCAAAATAATAGGCATAGTTTTATTCAAACTAAAGGGGTGGCGAAAGCCACATAACTATGGGCTAGGCTTATAAATGCCCTTGGGCAGATAGCCTAGTATGAACATATGAACCTATGAACCTATTTGTACTCCAATTTCCCTGCTGCAGCATTTCCTTATTTTTTTTCATATGTCCTTCCTGTTTCAGCTCCAGTGCATGCAGCGCATACCCGTTTACCGGGTTTAAGTGCATTTTAATCTCCGTTCACATGCATACTTCGTTACCTTGTGCGCTCTCGGCTAGGCAAAGCTAAAGCCAGTTAAACACACCCCTTTCCTTTAGCTTTGCTTAGCTACAAGCAAACCGGATTGGCATTGCTCCAGTGTGCTTACAGCAACGGTGACATACCCCTCTCTTGATGTCATCTTTATCTCATGGTCACACCTCAGTAATATAACACTACACTGTGAGGTGCATTCTTACACCAGGGGGGAATCTGTGATTCAGTATAACTCCTCTCATTTGCATTAGATTGCTTACTAATTCCTAGAAACCGCGCATAACACTAACACAGCCCCTTAGCAACCCTTGCACCATGGTGTGTTGTAACATGCCTGCCATTGACTATTATGGGGAAATCATGATATGTGTTACATTGTGGTTTTGTTTTCTTTTTTTCTATTTTTCTTATGATCCCATTTACGCGCTGCTGCCATACGCTTTAAACTTCGTGATAGCTCGAGAAAAAATAATAATGTTATTTTTACATTTTGTACATTTTTTTATGCCAATGGCTATATATTTAGCCATTGGAATATATTAACAATATAATACATGTGTTTGGCCGGTTGACATGACTCCGATTTTATGTTTGCAGTAATGTAAACCGTGTTTTACGGTTTGCATTTCTGCATGCTTACACTATGCCTGCACCACTTCCTGGATCACTAACTACCCTCATTTGCATGCTACACTGCTGCAAATGGGGTGATTAGCATACAGGAGCCGAGAGCTGTGCCAGCGGAGCATATGCAGGTAGTGCACATGAAAACAGCTCATACCTGCATCACTCAGCGGCCATATTTGGTGTTGGAACACCGACGCTACTCCTGCACCTGGCGCAAGCTTTGTGAATCCCAGAGAATGTCTGTCTTGTTAAAATCATTTCTAAGAATTTTATAGATTATATATATAAAATGTTCTTAAAGGCACCTATGTTAATGGTTAAGATGAAATCTAAGATTTTGGGTGTGTTCTTACTGTATGCCTCTAGTGATGTTATAATCTTATTATGTATGAATCCCTTGCAAGTTTGGATGCCTAGCCAAACTGTAAGCTATATCTAGTAATCAGGTTGTCTGCAGAACTTATCTTATCAAGAGAGAGGAATTGATTCCAATATAATAGATCACCTCTCTTAAACTCCAGCATTTTCTTGATATCTAAAGAGATTAAACATTCATTAGCAAAAGCAGTTGGAAAAATCGTAATATGTTTTTGATCAAATGATTGGAAAACATAAATCTTTTAAACATTGATAGAATCTGGTTTATAAGAGGAATGAAAACAATTTTCTGTTGCTCATTTAGTATGTATACTTTCAAGATCCATATAAAAGTGTTTCTATGTATTTGAATATGTAGTTCAAGTAACGTTTTATTATTCTTTAATAGTAAGCTTTCATGAATTAACTTCCAATAAGCTGTATAAGAAATATTATTCCATAATAATACTGTATTAATAATTGCAGAATTCAGATAAAAATCAATATTTGGAAATCCTATACCCCCTCCTCCCAGCTTGTGGTATGCCAATGTAATGAAATTCTTGTTTTTTAGGGTACCAAAGAAACTTGAGTAAAATATCATTTAATTTATTTTTAATTTTTATAGTTGGAGAAGTATTAATGCTTGATTAATAAATAGAATTTTGGGTAATAATATCATTTTAATTAAAGTTAGTCTATCTTCAAATGTGAAAAAGTATAGCTGTGTAAAATCTTACCATAATGGTAGCTGTCATTGCCTTCACCCTGCAGTATTCATAACTTACGGAATTTCCTGTCATGAAGCCTGTCATCCGGGCAGTCTACCAAAGCCTACCATTGTTTTAAGGTATGCTTAATGTCACCTAAACACTCCTCGCTTAGCGTAGGACATAAAGGTGACATTCAGGATACCATCCTCAGAAATTATTGCACCAGAAGGAACAGCAGTCCAAGGAAAATGAAAGAGAACCTGCTCATCCAGGAAGGAAAAAAAGACTAGAGGGATAGAGGGAGGGAGTGAATACTGCAGCGATGAAGGCAAGGACATCTACTGTTATAGTAAGATTTTACAGAACTATACTATGTCCTAGTTTCGCGAGTAATGCGAATAGCACACTCTGCTAATGTGTCTGTTTCGAGTGTCATAACTTAGTCAGATAGGGGTTTGAATCCTGCGAATGGCAAGTGTGTGTTTTAGGGGTTGGGAGGGTGGCTTAATGGTTAAGGTGTTTGCCTTACAAACACAAGGTGCAGGGTTTGAGTCTCACAAGAGATAATTGGCTAGGTTTAAAATGGCTCGCAAGGGCAGTTAGCTTAGTACTAAACTATGAACCTATGAACCTTACATTCACCGCTGCAGTATTCATCACATATGGGAGAGTGCCAAAGCTCAAGAAGAAACTTAGGAGGAGGAAGCAGCAGTAGAGCCCTCTAAGAAGCCATGAAGAATGACATTAGCAAAACCAGGTCTAGCTCTGGAGATACCATCCACCTTGTAATGTTTGGTAAAGGTATGCACAGGAGTCCAGGTAGCTGCTTCAGGAATAGAATTAGTGTCTCAGCCCTTGAGAAAAAGCACCAAAAGAAGCCACAGCTCTAATAGAATGAGCCTTTACAGAAGAAGGAAGGCTTTTGCCATGAAAAGTGTAACAAAAAGAAATACCTTTGAAATCTAAATAGAAATAGTTGGCTTAGAAACAGACTATCCTAAAGACCTAGAATGAAAGGAAACAAGCAACTGATCAGATTTTCTGATAACTTTAGTCTTATCCAAATAAAATCTGAGCTATTTATGCATGCCTAAGATATGCAGCACCCTCTCACTGTCAGATTGTAGAGAGGGGAAAAAAGTAGGCAAATTAATAGACTGATTAAGTGACAACTCATTAATCAACTTGGATATAAAAGAAGGATTAGTACATAAGGACACCCTGTCCTCATGAAATATCAAAAAAGGTGGACAAGCCATAAGGGCTTGCAACTCAGACACCTGTCTGGCAGAAGTAAGAGCTAACAAAAGAACTGTCTTCCAAGCACAATGTTGCAAGGAAGCCGAAACAGCAGGCTCAAAAGGAGGCTAAATCAATTTTTCCAGAACAAAATTAAGATCCTAGGGAGGAGGAACAGGCTTCCTGGGAGGTCTAATATTAAGGGCACTTTTAAGAAATTGCTTAGCCTCAAATCTAAAAGCTAACAGAGGAGTTAAAGGCAGACAAGCAGAAAGAGCTGATAAGTGGGCTATAATAGAAGAGTAGGCCAAACCAGCATTGAACAACTCACACAAATAAAAGAAAACCAAAAGAACATCCACAGTAAGTGGGTCCAGGTTATGAGAGAGACACCAAATAGAAAACCTCTTCCATTTAGATAAGTAAGATTTTCAAGTAGTAGGTTTCCTGGCCTCCTGCAGGACCTGCAGCATGTCTTCAGAAAAAAGGTGTCTATGAGGAATCAAAACTTTATCACCCAAAGTGTCAGTTGAAGTGTGGATAGGTAGGGATGGATGAGAGATCCCTTGTCTTTTATGAGTACTTCCACCCTGTGAAGTAACTTGTGATGATTGCCTTGGCTAGATGCAGAAGTAGAGGGAACCAATGCTGTCACTAACAAGATTTTGGGTGCATCCTGTTGAATCTTGAAAAGAACTCTCAGAATGAGAGGAAGGGGAGGGAATGCATAAGGAAACATCCACTTCCAAGAAAATTAGAGGGCATCCACCTTCCACACCAGAGGACCTGGGACTCTGGCACAAAACAGAGGAAGTTGTCTGTTTAGAGTGGAGATGAAGAGATCTACTTGAGAAGTACCCTACTGGTGAACAATGTCCAGAAACACATCCCTGTGAAGCATCCATTCATGGGACTGAGTGAAAGACCTGCTCAGAGTGTCTGCCACAATGTTCTGATCTGAAGAAATCTAAACTATCTGAAGAGTCACTTGATACTTGACATGCCGATCCCATACCAGAAGTGCCAGCCTGCAAAGAAGGTAAGATATTGTTCCCCCCTGTTTGTTGATATACCACATAACTGTGGTATTGTCTGTGAATACCTTCAGAGGCCCATCGAGAAAAGAGGATAAAAGGCCTGAAGAGCCAGCATAAGTGCTCTCATCTCTTTGATGTTGATTTGCTCCTTCTGCTGAAGATGTGACCACACTCCCTGAACCTTCAGGGAGCCGAACGTTGCTCCCCATCCTACATCTGAAGCGTCTGTAAATAGATCTTGAGAGGGAAGAGGAAGATGAAAAGGGAGCCCTGGATTGAGAGACAACTGCTGAATCCACCATAGAAGCCCCTTCTTGAGACAAGGGAGAGGAGGAACTGTAGAGTCTAGGTTGAAGCCAAACTGACTTCAGAAACCACTGGAACTTCTTCATTTGTCCAGAGGTAGCATTGAAATGGTAGAAGCCATGAAACCCAGAGCTCTCAGAAACTCCCTGGCTGTAATGGAGGCCAGAGGAAGAAGAGTTTGATAGTATGAAATTAGAGTTAATGCCTTGGGAGGAGGCAGGGATGCCAGCATTGGCACCATCTTAATTCTGCAACCCAGAAAGACATGATCCTGAGAAGGAGTCAGGGAAGACTTTTTGAAGTTTATCATGAACCCAAATATTTGGCAAAAGGACCCCTAGAGAGGATGCCTGAATCAATAGGTTGTCCAAATAAGAAAATATTTGGATCCCTTGAAGCTTGCAAAAAAGCAGTTACAGGAGCGAGGCATTTGGTGAACACCCTTGAGATGGAAGAAAGGCCAAAGGGCAAAGCACAAAACTGAAAATGCCAGGAAGCAACAAAGAAACACAAACACTTCCTGAAAAGAGGATGGATCAGAATATGGAGAAAAGCATCCTCGGGATCCAGAGACACTAGAAAGGCCTGAGGTAGCAAAAGAGGAAACAAGGTCTGAAGGGACAACATTCAAAAGGAAGGCACCTTCAGAAAAGTGTTTTGATGAGAGATGTATAGAACTGGTCTCCAAATACCCTGTTTTCTGGGCACTAGAATCATTCTTGAATAAAACCCCTTCCTCCTTTGGCACACAGGTGCCTCTTGAATTATACCCAAAGACAAGAGATCTCGAAGAACCTCTGGGAAAAAAGGAAGTTGCTCCCTAGAAGGCTGAAGTTTGCCCATAAAAGTAGGACTGGAAATCCACACCATGAAGTACCTTTGACGAATGATTAACAGAACCCAAGAATCCCAGGTGATTCAAAGCCAAATAGGAAGAGAAAAAGAAAGGCAAAGAGAAAGAGGAATGTAGCTGGAAACGGATAGTCAGACAGCACCTGGTTTGTCAGGAAAGGAAGGCTTTTTAATTCCTGCAGTCTGAGTGGCCTTAGCAGGAGGAGCCCATTTACCACCCTTTTTACCTTTAGCAGGAGGCCGAGACTGCCTGTGAACAAAGGCTGGCTTAAAAGGGTAGTTTCTATGAAATGTAGGCACAGAAGAAGCAAAGACATGTTTAAGCTCCTGTAACGCCTTTCTGTTGTCCTAAAGAGACTTAAACAAACCAGCAGCCACTTCCCCAAACAAAAGTTTATTATACAGAGGAGCATCCATCAACCTAGCCTTAATATAATCAAGTAAAAGTTGAAGCCTAAGCCAAAAATACATCTTAGTACTGAACCAAAAGCAGCAGCCCTAGAAGAGGCATCTGCTGCATCATAACTACATTTTATATAATGATGAACTACTTGAAAGGAAGTCCCAACAAGGAAAGAGCAGAAGATTTACTCTCAGAGTCTGGAAGATCAGAAAAAAGCTGACAAGCCTGAGAATGAAGAGTCAACACATTCTTAGATATATGGGTCTGATAATTAATAGCAGTAAAAGCTAAGGTAGCAGAAATATAAACCTTTTTACCCAAAATGTCCATGGTTCTGCTGTCCTTGTTAGAAGGCAGTAACATGGACGAAGAAAGTAATTGAGATGGCTTATCAGAGGCTGTAGACACCACAAAAGGGTCAGCAGCATGGCATTTGAACAAAAAAGAACAATCCTCAGGCACCCTATAAAACCTATTAGACTTCTTGGGAGCAGTGGGCAGAGAATCAGGCACTTTAGATGCAATGGAAAGAACATCCAGTAAAGCAGCCAAGACAGGAGGAATAGCCACAGTTTTAGGAGATTCCATCTGCAGTAACTCATAGTACCTCTTACGAATATCAGAAACCTGGGAACAACCCCACTTTAAAAAATCCATCATCCTAGAGACTGTGTCCCCAAAGGAAATTTCTTCAGAAGAAGTATCTGAGCTTTTAGAATCCACTTCCTCAGACCCATAGTCCAATGGAGAAGGAATCTGGGTACAATAAGTAAGGGATTCTTCATCAGAATCCAACTCTTCCTCAGAAGAATTCAATTCCTTGGGCCTTTTATGTGAAAGATGAGTAGGAACAGAAACCCCTTGAGGAGGACTTAATGACAGTAAAGAATTAAATAACCCCTGAGTAAAACTATGCTACTTACTTTGTGGATCTCTAGGAGCAGAAGAAACATGTTTACTTTTTTGTTTCTTTTTAAGGGAATGTCTGTCCTAGAAAACTGAGAAGGCTCTGACTCAGGATGGCATTCCACCACTGTAGTAGGAACTTCTTCCATAAGAAGAAACTGTGGATCCACCCTAGACTCCTCAGAAACAATCAACCGTGGTTCCCCCTGAATGCCCAAAATGGATGCCTGCAAAGCCTCGTCAGACGTGCTGCCTGCTAGATCCTCACTGGCTTCCAACCCAGATGTGGCAGAGAAATCCGACAACACAGTCAGGCAAGTCTCTGGGTTTGTAGCAACCTCGGGAGAAACAGCTAGCAGAGACTAGACAGTGGAAGATTTTGGTCTTACCATTTTCACCTTCTTCTAGCCGACAGCTGACCCTCGGAGCAGGAAGTTCCATCCATAGTATCTTTAACAAGAAGCTTAAGACACTGGTTCTCAAGATACAAAGAAAGGGAAGAAAGACTACTATGAAGGGTTTTTGGGACAAATGCCTGACAAATCGAACATGACGAATGGTTGTGAGAAGCTCCTAGGCAAAAAAAGGCACTTATCTTGGCAGTCTTTATAGGAAATCTGTCTCCCACACTGGCATTTACCCTTCCTGGATGACATGAATCCCCAAACAGCACAAAAAATCAAGAAAAAGAACAAAAACCCCAACTGGGTACTTATCTGCAACAGTGAGAACTTCAGCAAACATGAGTAATCACCAGAATTCCAACATACAGAAAAAAATGGCATAAAATGGACAGAGGCAAACAGACCGACAGTTAAAAAACAGTGTTCTGACTGGCAGCAAAGAAGTTATGAGGATGGTACACCTGAACATCACGTTTATGCCCTACGCTAAGTGAGGAGTCTTTAGGTGATGTTCAGCATGCCTTAAAGCAACAGTAGGCTTTGGTAGGCTAGCCAGATGACAGGCTTCATGGTAGGGAATCCCATAAGTTATGAATAATGCAGCAGTGAATGTAAGGACATTAGTCTGTTCCAGTTGTCTATTAAACTTATAATGGAATTTATTAGGTGTTGATAATTAGTCATGAATGATTTTTTATAATTAGATTCAATGAAAACACCTAAATATTTAATGCGTGTGTCCTCCCATTTAATATTCCTGTTAGAATTCAATTTTATGGTAACTTTCTTATGGATTCATTTTATAATCTTGAAAGACTGAAATCTCGAATTTCAGTTTTTCGAGACCATATAATCAAACCCACACAAAACCAAAACCCCAAAACCGCAAAATTCCAAACACAGAACACACAGCACACACCACATCACACATATACCACAACACCCACACCACAAAATAAACAAACAAAACAGCACACACCCACAAGCATACATCACAAATAAGCAGGGGGGGCAAGCCCACCTGCACACCCCACACCCCCCTACTTATATATACTAATTCTGAGATCGCACAAACAGCAAACAAAAGCAAACTCACACGCACACATTCTACATTCACACACACACACACACACACACACACACACACACACACACACACACACACACACACACACACACACACACACACACACACACACACACACACACACACACACACGCATATCAGCACACTCACATACACTCAAACTCCCACCCAAAACCCTTACAAAACATTCACTTACCTGACATTACACCTAAATCCACACACAGCACCACACACCATTCACATACAAACCTGGACATTATGTAGCGTAAAGCCATAACCGCAAATTCAATATATTTGAATTCGCGATTATGCACTTTCGCTGTTTCAAAACTTTGTCTTTATAGTCTTGAGATACTGAAATTCAATATTTCAGGATTTCAAGATTATAAAGTGTTTCCCTTTCTTATTTATTAGAAGTGCTTGAGTTTTATTATGATTAAATTTTAATCCTGAATATTTGCAAAAGAATCTAAAGTAAAATAAATCTCTTGAGTTTTCAGTATCATTACAAGTTATTAATAAGTTGCCAGCAAACAATATCTTAGGGGATAATTCATCTGAAACTTTATACACTTTAATATCCTCGTAATTTCTAATGTAATTTGCTAGAGATTCTATGGCAAGAGCAAAAGGTAATGGAGAAAGGGGACACCTTGTTTAGTACCTTTTAATATCTTAAATGGACTAGATAAAAAGGAGAAAATGTTTACATAGGAAGTTTTCATAGTTTTTTATTTATGTAATGAACTCTAAAGAAAAGTTATATTCTTTTAAAACTTTAAAAAGATATGACCAACTTAAAGAATCAAAAGCTTTATCTATGTCAAGGCTTATGATAGATAATTCATTATTATTATTTTTTGTTCGCTAGGTCTATTAAGGAAAGTAGTCTTATTATATTATCTTGCACCTTTCTATTCTTAATGAAGCCAGTTTGGTCTTCATCAACTAACTCAGAGAGGATATTATTTAATCTACCTGCTACAATAGACATAAAAATCTTATAGTCTATGTTCAACAAAGAGATTGATCTAGATGATGTACATATATTAGGGTCTTTATTATGTTTTAAAATGGGAGATAGAATATTTCCACGAGAGAGGAACATTTGTTGGTTTTAACTTCTTGGAATGTATTAAGTAAAACAATTAATATATTATCAGGCAAAAGCTTATACATTTCTGGGATTAGGCCATCTAGTCACGGTGCTTTATTTATCTTAAGGTTTTTTATTTGATCTTTCAATTCCTTGAAAGAAAAGTGATTATCTATATTATTTTTGTTATTTTTTTGTTAGTTTCTTTTGATTGTTGTCCATTAGGAAACTGTCTATACATTTACTGTCTCTTGTGATTGATTTAGTACTGTTAATATTCTCATAATGATTCTTAAAACATTGTAGAATACTTTTTACATCTGTGGCTCTTATAGTCTGATTATGTTCTTTGTATACGATATGTAGAAAAAAATGGGAAAAGGGGGGGATGATGATTGCAATCTAATTTCCTCCAGGTTCACAGAAATTTTATGTTGTAAGATATCCTGGTATTCCTTATTTAGTGTACTTATGTTAGCTTGTGCAGATTTTTCATTTGGTATAAGGTTTAGTTTTAACTTGTCAGTTTCACTTTGTATGTCAATTAATTTTTTGTCCCACTCTTTTCTTTTGGTTATATAGCAACTCTTGACTTTACCATATAAAACCACCTTTAGAGAGTCCCATAAAATCATATCTGAAACCTCCTCATTATTGTTAAGATCAATGTACTGTTCTATTTCATTTAAAAAAACATTCTCTAAAGCCTTTTACTATATAAGCAGGTATTCTTTGTATAGCAAATTTTCAAAGTTGTTGTAATGACACAGAGGTTTGAGACTGGTCAGTAGTCCTTAGGGTCAGTGAGAGAGGTCATTTTTGGGAGTGGGACTGGTATGGCATGTTTGGAAAGAGCTGGAACTGTGACAGTTGTGAATGGAAAGTTAAATATATGAGTGAGGGGTTTGGCTATTTTGTCTATAACTAGCCTGAGGAAATTTGGATGGAACATACTGAACTTAGAGCCTGAGAAGTTTAGCTTCAGTAGCAGTGCTTTAGTTTCTTTGTCAGAGATGTGAGAACAGTGAAAGGTGGCAGCAAATGATGCTATACTGTAATGTTGAGGGGAAAGGGTCTCCGCTGATTTTGAACATAAAGGATGAGCCTGAAAACAAACATTGAGATACTGTGAAGAATACAGAAGACAGAAGAAAATGCCTGCATTCTATGATAGAGTTTTGGTTGTTAAGTGGAAGAACATTATTATTATTATTATGGTTGCAAAGTTGGTAAAGGCACCTGTCAATCACTTTATTTCTTTGCAAAAGAGCTTTGGTTTAGTACAGTAAGCAATTTATTTTTGTTTAAAAAAACAAAGCCTTTGTTGCTTTAGTGGTTATTCTTGCAGATTTCCATAGGTTGAGGAAATTATGATTTAGTTGTACATCCACGGTGCTTGATTTAGTGGAGGCTAGGACAGTAACAGTATTTTTATTGCAATAAGTCTCAAGCCACCACCCCCTGTTCTAAATCTTGGTCTGGAGTTATTGATAAGACTGTAGTTATCCCAAATATACTGGGAGGGCAGAGCACATCTTTTATCCAGGATTCTGAAATGTCTACTGTATGATGTTGTTGCATTATTATCAGAGCTTCAGGTGATGTCTATTTATTTTTTTAGACTACAAGCATTTATGTAAGGTCTTCTTTGATTTTGTTTTTGCTTTATTTGTTGTAACCTATATATCACTACATCTGCCATTGTCATTATTAGTGTCATCACTGCCTCCTTTCCTGAAACGTCCTGCTGATTTTCTGCTTTTCTAAGACTCCTCCTCCTCCTCATTCTCCTCCTCCTCATCATCATCATCATCATTATCTTACTCTTCAGAACTGCTATTGGCAGCTAGTACTAGCATACCTGTAAAGAAGGTCAGAGTCTGTATCACATATGCCATCACCCTGATCATTTGTCTGTCAGTATTGTGTGAACAGACTACTTTTGTCTGTTTCTGTAAAGACATTGTATTTATTTAAGTTGCTAATGCAGCTGTTCAAAAATATTTCTACATGCACAAAGAAATGGATGCTTACACACACACACACACACACACACACACACACACACACACACACACACAAACACACACACACACACACACACACACACACACATACACACACACACACACACACACACATACACACACACTTGTGTGCATTGTGTGCATGCATGTATGCACACTAATTTTTTCTTTATTTTTTTTCTTTTACTACTTCTTTAAGCAATTTCCACAGTTACTTAACAAATGTGACTGCATTAGATGTTCAGGCAATATGATGCACATGACTATGAACTTATACACTGCTTTCCCTTGCCTTCTATGTGAGTCGTAAAACCAGTTGAGGAGCATATCTTAATTTTAATTTACTTTATTAATGAGTAAGTGAATTGATCCTCCCTAGACCCTCAGCAACCATGACCTGTGCCTTGAGGTCAAGGATAAATGCAATACATATGGGTAGCTTAGAGCAGCAGACTCAAGCAGCATGTGTTTTTCAAGGCAGGAGGGAACCAGGGTAACTCGAGAATACACAAACCAAAAGAAGAAATGCCATCTCTACACAGGCAGTAATCACAGATCAGGACAGAGCCCAAGACTAGAGAAAACTGAGGCAGAAAATCCATTGAATGAATTATTTAATTCATCAGTTCAGCCCCCCCCCACCTGTAATTTTTCTAGACACACACACACACACACACACACACACACACACACACACACACACACACACACACACACACACACACACACACACACACACACACACACACACACACACACACACACACACACACACATATACACACACACACTGTTTTTCAATCTTGTGTCCTGTGTAAGTCCTGGATTTGAGGTTTGGCAGAGAATCGACTGGATTTTAAATTTTATAATCGGTACTAGGCATAGTTTAGTTGCTGTACTGCCCATCCTACCAGTCAAGAGCTCCAGACTGTTCGGAGCACTCCGCATTGACGTAGCCGAGAGTCACTTTTCCGTTGTTCTGCATTGAAGAGTGGTGGTTCTGCTTTGTGTTTTTTGATTAGCTCATATACCACAATTACAGTCAATTGGTATTGCAGTATATGAGCAAATCTGATAACTTCTAATGCAAAGCGAGCGAATGAGAGCACATGCAGAAGTCATCCAGTGGCATGCTGCTACAGTTTTTGTACTACTGCAGTACCTTTGAAAAGAGTATTATCGGAGGACCATTTGCAGGATAATATTGATGGCTCTGTTGTTGCATTTGGATTTTTTTTTATTCATGATCCTGCTTTCCTTCTCTACAGCACAGGGTGTTGTGGACTTGTGGAGCTGAAGTGACAAGGACTGGCACCTTTATAGCAAGATAACTACAAATTAGTGAATATGAAACGGGAGCTATTTAATGTTAGAGTTAGGATTTTATTTGTTTTATATATATATATATATATATATATATATATATATATATATATATACCCATGATAAATTATCCTGAATCATATCTATTCATTAAAATCATAGCTTTCAACTAATCAGGGACAAATTTCACCAAAATCAGGCACAAATCCAGAAATAGTAGAAAAACAAACTGCAAAAAGATCCAAAATCACACAAGGAATGCTGAGAACAAATCACTTTATGACGCAAAGCTTTCGGGTATGAACCCTTTCTCAATACTAAATACATACATATACACAAAGCAACTGCTTTTATACAGGCCTAGTAGTCATGTGACTGCAGCCAAAGTCACATGACTTATTCAAATGTACAATTTAAAAAATTTAAAGAAACACACTGCAAAAAAGCATTTGTTAAAAAAGAAACTAGACATATACATATATATGATCACATTTCAAAACAATATCTAGCACATATATATTCTTAATTATAAAAATATAAAAATATACATATATACCTATATGTTTAATATAAACTCTAAAATTATTAAAACATAGGTGTACACATACATGTACACAACAGATGCACTTATTAACATCAATGTATAAACATGCTCATACGCACAGGTTAATAAAGGTATCATTTCAACTTACGTTGTTATCCAATAAAAATGGATTTAATGCTTACTGTACTGTTAAGGCCAGGAGGACTATCAGCTCCCAAAGCGTACTATCCATTGATATTCTTTAGTTTCAAGAAAATTATTAATATCACCACATCTGAGTGAGGGAATCACCAAATCAATGACCCTAAATCTAAATGTATGCCTGTCCCCACAAGTCTCAATATGCTTATACAAGGCATTCTGACTATACTTCCTCCTGATTTCTGATTTGTGTTCAATAATCCTGTCCTTAAGTCTACGTGTAGTCTTACCAATGTAGTATGCAGGACATACAGAGCATGATGCCATGTACACCACATTGGTAGTAGTACAAGTAGCTCTTACAGAGAATGTATATGTATGGTGTGTAATCGTATGCACATAACTATTAGATTCCACATATCTGATCAAGTCTGAGCAACAGGAGCAGTTGTGACATGCATAGGTACCAAAATTAAGTGTAGGGCAGATGGGTCTATCAAAGCACAAATTCAAAGAAGGACGAAAATCTTTATAGCATAGCATACTTTTGAGGGTTTTCATATTTCTAAAGCTAAAGAATGGCTTATCACCTAACAATTTTGTAAGTTCAGGGGATGCCATTAGAATAGGCCAATATTTATAGATAGTGCGCTTAACAAGGGAAACCTTACTTGCAAAACCAGTCACATATCTAAATCTTTGCACAGTAGAGTTTACAACTTGATTTATCACAACATCAGGGTTCGTAAGATTATAATTCCTGAAGTATGGGGCATACAGTGAGTGCCTATTGCTAGATACCTGGTTCTTCATCTCATTTAAAATAGACAATGCATAGCCACAATCAACAAAATCCTTAAATGTATCATTTAACTGCTCACAAAAAACAATATCATCTGTGTTGAGCCTACTCACTCGAATGAATTGAGACTTAATCACACCTCGAAAAACATGCGGGGCATGCATGCTGTCCGCATGCACATATCTACCCACAGATGCCTCCTTCTTAAAAACAGAAGTGCCCAATGATCCATCCTTGTAAAAATGTTAACATCAAGGAAGGAAGCCTCTTTACTAGTAATGGTCGACTTAAACTTCAAAAAGGATGTCGTGTTGTTCAAGTGTACAAGATATTCTTCTAAGCTGTCCCTAGATCCATTCCAAATTAAAAAACAATCATCAACAAACCGTTGATAGAACACAACACGTGTGTCAAAAAATTTTTTTCCATCATGCAAATTGTCTAATTCCCACTGATGCAGTACAAGGTTTGCATATGCATTGGCCACGGGGGTGCCCATGGCAACCCCGTTAACCTGCAAATACGGTTGTTGATTGAAAATAAAAACATTGTGGCTAAGTACTAGGTCCAACAACTGACATATATTTTGAATAGAATCACTTACTAAGGATTTTTCAGTAGTCAAAAACTTCCTAATGGACTCTATGCCATACAGATTAGGGATAACAGTGAACAACGATACAATGTCTAAGGTAACAAATAGAAAATCATTCAGATTACATGGTTCACTGTAATACCACTTTGAAAGTTTGAAGAGAAAATCACCAGTATCTTTCAAAACATAATTACATTTATCTAAAAAAGGAAACAATTGTTTCTGAAGGTAAACCGAAACAGGTTCGGTTACCCACCCATTGCCAGAAACAATGGGTCTCATGGGAGGGTCTAACAAACACTTATGTATTTTAGGAAGTCCATTATAACTGAGGTATAGATGGACAGGGTACAAGAAAAAAGTTAAATAATTCCAAACTAATATTATTATTAAACTGCATGTCATAAACATGTAAGTTAACGTCAGTAATATGCTTCTTTACATCCAAAGAACTAATTTTTTAAAGGACAAAGTATCCATTAGTAGCTTATCCATTGATAAATTATAGCAAGCTCTATCCATGATCACAATACTTCCTCCCTTATCTGCCTGCTTAATGATGATTTCACTATTCCTTTTGAGATTCTGCAAGGCAAGATGTTGCTCATAGGTTAAGTTATAGATAAACTTTCTATCACAGACATTAAACTGTTGCCTAAAATCAGCTTCACAGACATTGCAAAATGCAGTAGTAATGGGTGTATTCACAGGTATAAAAACGCTACGTTTTCTGAGAATGTTATTAGGAGCAGTACTGACATTAAACAAAATTTTCAAATTTAAATTTCTCACAAACATTTTCAAGTCGGTAATAATATCAACTAAATCCAAGTTAGTCATAGGTATGAAACTCAGTCCTTTTGAAAGAAGAGACACATGAGAATCACTCAAAACAAAAGATGAGAGGTTTAAAACACCTCTTACTACTTGCGGGCATTCTTGCCCTGTCTCAACGGACTGTCGTACTTGCGTTTCACTGACGAAGTCTCTAGCTTCATCGATAATGGTTCCCTCTTGTTTAAAGAGTCCTGCACACGTTCCGGTTTCTCTAACTGAAACCGCTTCTCTGTGAAGTTTAAAGTCGACTGATGCGTTTTTTTATTAACATGCTGCACATCCGATACTAAGTTCAAGGCAGCAGTTGATGAGGTATCCATAGCGGACGTCATTACGGCGTCAGTGTTAACGCTACTAGAAGAGGCAATGGTTACAGACTCAGAAGGAGTTAAAGTGACAGTGTCTGTTTGTATAGAATTGGCGCCAACAGTCAGATTTGAATCAAGGGGCTGAAATGCATCTAGCGCCCTAATAGAAGTACCAGCAAAAGTTTTTGCATTATGATTTTTGTTGGATGTTACCATAGTTGATTCTCTTGGGTCATTCCTGGGCCAAGAGAAGATGTGACCCACTCTGAAATCATTAATGTCTCGAGAAAGTTTTCTTTTCTTAACTAGCTCAAGCTTGTCATCTAATTCACGAAATTTACTGAATAGATGGTTATATTTGGATGACATCTCTGAAAAACATACAAGTGATTTCAGTTCTTCATCTAATTTAATAATTTCAGTCTTCAAATCTTGTTCAACAGACATAAAATATTCATTCATTAGTGACATATAGTCTAAGCTTAGCTTCAAGTTCATTTGCTGCCACCTTTTGAGGAGTTCAGGGTACACATTCCCATACGATGGCATTTTCAATATTCTTAGTCCACGAGGGACTATCCCCATTTTAAGGTATGCAGAGAAGCTAAACCTCTGCCACTGAAAACGCTTGTATGAACCAACTTTACGTTCAAGTAATGCAATTTTATAGTTAAAAGTATCAATGTCACCTTTAGAAGAGTTGTCCAAAGTAACCTGCGTTCCATTTTCAGGAGCCATGACAGGAACAAAGTCCAACAAAGGATTAACTTCTTGTGAAAACAACGAATGTAGTGATTCCATATTTCCAAAAAGGTAACAGGCTGCAAGAAAGGCTACCAAATATAGTTACTCAACAGTCCAGCAGAGTAATACTAATGGTAGAAAAACAAACTGCAAAAAGATCCAAAATCACACAAGGAATGCTGAGAACAAATCACTTTATGACGCAAAGCTTTCGGGTATGAACCCTTTCTCAATACTAAATACATACATATACACAAAGCAACTGCTTTTATACAGGCCTAGTAGTCATGTGACTGCAGCCAAAGTCACATGACTTATTCAAATGTACAATTTAAAAAATTTAAAGAAACACACTGCAAAAAAGCATTTGTTAAAAAAGAAACTAGACATATACATATATATGATCACATTTCAAAACAATATCTAGCACATATATATTCTTAATTATAAAAATATAAAAAATATACATATATACCTATATGTTTAATATAAACTCTAAAATTATTAAAACATAGGTGTACACATACATGTACACAACAGATGCACTTATTAACATCAATCTTGACTGGCAATGATTTCATATTTCATTTCTCTAGGCAGTGAATGCCCTAAAAGAGTTTTTGCAAATCTGGGCATAGAAGAAGACATACATGATCGTGAACTGATGAAGACTAACATCAAGAAATCTTACTTATGCTTTGTGCAAAATATCTGCAGTGTTTTTCAGTTATCTGTTCAGAAAATGGAGTGGGAAGATTTTACATTTGTTGACCTGTTTCCGGTAATGTATAACTTGAGAACAAAATTTGAATCACATATAGCAGATACGTTTTTTGGATCCAAAACACATGGTGTTCTTGAAACTGAGGATATGTAGCCATTCCAGGTGTGTATTGCAGAAGTTTTTTGTGCATCTCTCGAAAAGGGTTTGATGTACCTGAACAAGTGGTTTAATTTCTCAGAAGACAATATCACTTTTGCACTAAGTCACTTGTCACTCAGCAAACCACCAGAATTTAAACATGTAAAAACTGTGTGCACTGCCATGGACTTATTGCAGGAAGTTGACTTGAGAACATTGTATGATGAATTCTGCATTGCTAAAGAAAGTTTGACACACATTGTTGCTGATTTGACTCTGCCATCACCATGTGATAAATGGCAAAAGTTTTTCAGTGCAGTCCGTACTGATGAAGCATTTCCAGTTAACTTATTTAACGTTGTGTCAGCCATGTTGTCATTGCCTGGGAGCAATGCCTTTCCAGAATGTTTTCTCATTGATGAATGCCAAGTGGAGTTTGGAATGAAACAGAGCAACCGTTCCATTGGTGAAAGCCGATCTGCAGTTTTCCTGAATTACAGCATGACCTACAGTAAATTTTATGAATTTGTATTGCATGATGACAAGCTGCTCTTATCAGCAGGTAGCAGCAAGAAATATTATTGGAGAAAGCACCCGATGACTTTGAGTGAAACCATACCAAAGAAATAGACTAAGTCTTACCTAACGCTATTAGGCCTAGTATTATTTATTCACCTGTAATTCTGCTTGTGGTTCCCTGCATGTATATTTGTTGTTAGCTGCTTTCATACTTACTGCCATTACTATTTATTCACTCTTCACTGTAGCAAACTAGTCACGCTAGTCACTTGATGCAATATGCGGAATTGTCTTTGACGAAAAAGCTTGTACTGTTGTTTGAATTATAGAGACTACTATAATACTAAACTAGTCGAAATTAAAGTATTAAGTGGTTAATCATCTGCCTCAAGTTGCTGTTCGGCCACCTTTTCTTCCATCCATTCATTAGCGATGGTGGATTTTACTATAGGCTTATTGTTTGCTGTTCCTAGAATACCTGCTATCCAATCCAATAAGCAAAACAGCATAAATAATTTGATAGAAATACAAAATTTATAGCAGTTTTGTGACAGTTTTGTAGACTAGAAAACTGTCACAAAACTGCTCTAAAACATACATTTTATAACACAAAATTACAAAATGTTCCTGGGGTGATATCCCTGGGGCTCCCCCCAAACTTTTTTCTTGCACCTTTGGCACTCAGATATCTATCATCCTGTATTTTCTCTTTAAAGTGTTGGCAACTCTAGCATACACAAAAATTAAACTCACTCACACACACACGTTCACACATATGTGCACACACATGCACACACACACATACATGCACACACACGCAGATACACACACACACACACACACACACACACACACACACACACACACACACACACACACACACACACACACGCACACACACACACACACACACACACACACACGCACACAGGCACACATTCACACACAATAGATAGATAGATAGATAGATAGATAGATAGATAGATAGATAGATAAACAGATATATAGATAGTTTTTTTTGTTTATTTGCTTTTCATACCTCACTTCTGAAAAATGTTGAACCCTGACAAAGATGCATTGAACATGTAACATTAGCAAGAGAGCACATGGAAAGTTTTTTTTTTTGTCCTGCGTCGTGTATGTTTTAATTCAGACCTCATATATGTGCTTAGTTAATTCAGTAATGCAGCCTCCCCGAAGGAATATTCTACAGACTTCCGAAATACACGTATGTAATTTGAGAACTTTTCTTTTGCTACCATAGCTGGCCTTAGGCATAGGCCTACTGGGCGGCCGCCTAGGGCACTGCTCTAGCAGGGGTGCTTTTCCACTATTTATGTGGTGTAGTAAGACAAGGATGGGGGCACCAGGAAGTGTGGTAGGGGGCGCCGTGGAGCCCTTTTGCCTAGGGCACCAGTTGACCTAAGGCCACTCCTGTTTGCTACTTGTTTTTGTACCTCACAAAACTATATGCACATAACAGAACAGCTGAGACTCTGTCTAAACTACACCATGGAGACTTGGGTGGAGGCAAGCCTGATTTTTTTTCTGTTTGGCTTAACAGAAATATCACATCAGTTAACTCTTCACATTGTAATACTGCATTCCTTTTTAGCCATCTCTATTGGCACAGAGGGCTAAAGCACAGACTAAGATCCAAACAAATTACATCTGACTAGCAGATGAGACACCAGTTGAAACTAGCAGGGAGAAGAGAGAAATGATGAGACTTAAGCCTACTTACACCTCTTCATAGGTGAGGGGAGGGGAGTGTGGCTGTGGACACTCTCTACAATAAAATCCCCAATGGACACCATAGATCTTGCTGAGGTGCTTGTCTACAAGATAGAGCAGGGCTAACTGATCATATCATGCAGAGTAGTGAAGTAAATGTTAAACGCACATTGCATGTCAACCCCTTGGACATCTACGAGCATGTGTGAGGAGTAAAGGCTGCAAAGAAAAACCCTAATCTTCTTCAGAATGATGTTGCCTTCCTCAGTATGTTCAACTCTCACCCCAGTTGAATAAATAGGTGGTACAGTTGTTGTCCATGTGAAACAAAGTAGTCAGTAGAGCTAGAGCTTTGATGGTCAGAGGAAGACTGGGGCAAGACTTTCTTCTTGTCTTGACTAGATTATCTCTGCAGCTCTGCTGTCTGAGTTTCCCCTATCCTTCTAGATCTGTATGGCTTGAAAGTTCCTTTCCTGCTTTCTGCTTGCCTTGCTTTTTTCTTCTACTTATCCTGTTCTTCTTCCCATCTTCCTCAGTTTCCAGTAGTATTCATGCATATACAACAACATTCTGATAAACAATATATCCCTAAATCACAAATCATGTTTCCTCTCCCCTTGCATGCACGGCAAACACACACAGACACACACACACACACACCCACACACACCCACACACACACACACACACACACGCACGCGCACACACACACACACACACACACACACACACACACACACACACGCACACGCACACGCACACGCACACAGGCACATATGCACATACACACAATAGATAGATAGATAGATATATAGATAGATAGATAGATAGATAGATATGCTAAACCTCCTTTTTTATCTGCTTTGCAAGAGTGTGATTGTTTTAAAAGCACCATGGAATTGTTAATATACACACCCCTTCATCCCTTTTCCATTTTGTGGCAAACATTCAAGTCAATTTCTATTATTAATCATTCATCAAATAAATAACAAAATGGCAGTCAGATGCTATTTAAAAGCTAAACTACATTTTGGTGCAAACAGTTAACTCCATTGTTGCACCAAAGTGTATACCCATTATGAACATTTGAAAGTAAATATTGTTTTAATTCAAGTTGTTTGCTGCACAAATCAGCTAACATTGATATTTTTAGCAATTATGTCACTAGTTCTTTATAACCCATTGTGACAAAGGGAAATACTGCCAGCCCAGCTAGCTTGTATTTTGTAAATAATCATATGTCGTTTGTGAATATTAATATGATTTATATAGAAGTGTGACAGCAGGAGATATTACCAGCCCAGCTATCTGGAATTTTCTAAGTGGTTGTTTGTCATTTGTGAATGGCAACATGCTCATGTAAGATGCTTGTGTTACAGATGTATTAGAACCGTATGTCATATTGTACAGACATGTGCTGAAGAGATATTTTGTAAAGTACTGAGCAGAAATGTATATGCACTGTTGTAACTGTTTAGAAGTATGTATTTTAACAGGGGAGACTGAAACACAGGAGATTAACTTGCAAAACTCCAGAAGAATGGGTGAGGTTGAGTTACTGTATGGATGGGCCATAAACAAAAGAGGTTATCTTTCAGTTTCAGTGTAGTAATGTCTAGAACTAGAAGTTTTTTGTATTTTTTTGGAAGTGTTTATTACTTATTGACCTACAGGATCTGTCTTAGATCTAAGAAAAGTCCTTGTTTATGTATTTTCACAAGTAGATGCTAAATGCTAACAGCTGCGTCAGTGGGGATTTTCACCTAGGATAGTCAGATGACAAGAAATGGTGTCATGCTGCAAGCTACCCCAGCAGTAATATTTAAAATATTAATTTAAGAAGTCTCTGAGGCTCAGTATGGCATTTTGTATGACACTGTTTGGAGACTATGTCCTATAGAGGTATTAGTGGTTTTCATTCGATTTCTGATAGTATGACACTATAAGAAGAGTTGTGTCACAGTAAGTTATCACACAGTGCAGCAGTTGGGTTGAAAGTTGTTATAAAGGAAGGAACATTCTGATATAATATATAATGTTTAGTGAAAGTCATCATTAGGCTGATATAGCTTAGTGGCATATTTTTATATGTAAAGTTATAAAAATATATGTTTCAGGTTACAGCTTTCTGAAGTGCTACTTGACAAAATACATCAGTGCAAGTAGCTTGTCTGAAGCAAGGAATAAAACACCAGATTTTGTCCATATGACCTATGTAAAGAACTGTAGCTCATTTTCACTGTTGTACATTTGTTAACTTTTAAGTCATCATGAATAAAGAAAAATGCTTATCTTTCTTTGCTGTCCAGTTCGATTCTCAGCTAGAGCGTCTTCTGCGTGGAGACATGCGTGAATGGGCGTACCTTCGTTGAAGGTTGTGCATCAGGGCTGATAACTCGGCACGTAAAAATCAACTACCAATCATTAGCGGACCGTAGTTCCGCTGTGGCGACCCCTAACCGGGAAAAGCCGAAAGACACAACAACTTATATTTCTTCATGGATCTGTGAACACAGCTTCAGTGCTCATTTTACTGAATTCAGTCAGAAATATTCAAAAATTTTGATTTGAACACTTTTGTTTGAAAATGTATTTAAGTTTCATTTAAAGTGGTACATAATAAAAGCAATTCATAAAACAGAGGTGGGAACTCAAGTAAACTCCCAGATTCTGCAGTGGTCTCTAAAATATTTCTAGGCTTTGATATTTCTAAAAATGATGAAAGGGCTAGCTCTGGCTTTACCAAATATACTGAAGTTAGGCTTTCTGCAGTCTTAGCAGTTGATGATTAGCTGTTTCCTGGGTAATTGAACAGTGGTTTGTAGAGACTGAAATATCATGGTGGGCTTCAGTTTTGTTGAGGCAGGCTATGGTATTTCTTGCTGCTTCAGTAAATCCTTAAGAATTCCAAGGGAAGCAGGTAGGTGACTAACAGCAAAAATATTATATCAGTTCTCCGGTGTTTAGCACATGTGGAAACGTATCTTGTGAGCATCTAAGGATTGTGAATGCTCTTATTGGCCATAGGGAGGGGAGTGAGAGACAGTAAGTATAGAAACACATCTCCTGTTTCTACTATGATGGACTGAGAAGTCCCACCACCCAGCCTGCAGTCCAAATGAGAGACAGGTATGGGGGAGGGGCCAAGGTGAAAACAAAATAAGATACAGGTTTGATCTTAACAAATTATTTATCTTACAAAACAATCCAGTAAATTAAAAACTATGGGAAATATTAACTTTACCATGTGCATACAAATCATTCTTCATTTTTTAGATTATAGGACATAGGTTCATAGGTACATACCAGACTATTGGTCTGTGAGGATCTTAAGAAGCCTTCCCTTACATTCTCATGGTAGCTTTTAGTCCTTATATTTTGCATAAGTTTACCATTCATAATGCAATTAGCTATCTTTGCAAACCTTATTTTCCATATTCTTCCTTCTCATGAGACTAGAAAATATGAACCCTGAGTAGCTTTGGACATTTCATGTCACTCTGTGTTAAAATACCTCACCTGTCACTGAGATAAGTTTTTATTACATTCCAAACTGTTCTAGCTTCTGGAGCTTCACATTATATACAGAAGGGTCTTCCTATAAAGGATAAGGCAACTTACTATAGAAAACACAGATGTGTACTTCTTTATTTTTTCTTATAATTTCTTGTGACTACCTTTTATTTAGGACTGTTACCTCATACATTTGCTTGCAGCAGACACCTGAGAGACAATTTCTTCCATTCTGCTTAAGACAGCAGGCTATGGGATGGCTGCCCAGACTCAGGGGGAGGGGAAGAAATGGATTTAACAGAAAACAGGGAATATGGGAAGCTGCAAATAATCCCTTTTAAGTATATTTTAAGCTAAATGTGATATGTTGATGTTTTTTTTTTCTGTCATGTATCATGTGGGATTTTCCTTTTGTCTGTCATCTGATATCTGCTTGTCTCAGGATGTTTTGATACCGACCCTGTTAATTCCTTTTTTTTTTTTTGTTTCTTTCTTTTTAAAACTTCTTCTCTTCTATTTTTTTAAATATAAAATATGCTTTATAAATAATATGTTTTACAAACAGTAAATTGATAAAGCCAAACCAGGTTGGGAGGCTTATCTTTAAATTTCTATCAAGTTTTCTACAAACCCTTCTGTTTTGTTTTAATTGTTGTACACCTTGAAACAAGCAAACTCTTCCTTTCAGTATTCAATAAAGTGTTATTCACATTCTCCAAATCAATTATTTGGCTGTACCTAACATTCATGGCGCTTAAAGTCAAGTGTTCAATGATAAATTACTTAGTAAAAAAATATACTGTTTTACTGCACAAAACCATTATATTCATTTATATTTATTGACTGATTGACTGTGTTTGTTGACAGGGTAGGTAGACTGACCTGGGATCCTTTTTAACCACAACCAAGGTGCAGAAACTCAGCAAACTATAACATTAAAATGATCTGCAATAGAAATAAAACACAATATTTATATAACTAGTTACAATTTACACTTTATGTTTTTATATTGAGAAACCTCAATAGAGTTGAACAGTACTATTTTTCATTAACCATAACTTAATTTGAATGTTTTCAATAAATGGATGCTAGGTGAGAAATTTTTACAAAGGTGTGAATTTTCTTAGGTATCTAAGGTGAATACATGCAGACCCAACACAGGCACTGTATGCAAGAACCAGACTTGAGAATTAAGTGCTATAAAGCTGCAATGCAATCTGCTACACTATAAAGGAAGACTGTGCATAAAGAAAACGTATCATTCGTAACAGAATATGAATTGTGACCATGCATAAATAAAACATAACAGAATATGAAGTGTGACTATGGATAAAGAAAATGTGTGCCATGCTTAGCAGAATAGAAAGTAAGTCTATGCATAAAGAAAGCATGCATCATACTTAACACAGTATGAAGTATAATTTTGCATAAATAAAACATGCATCTTGCTTACACAATACAAAGAAAAATATGCACAAGCAAAATGTGCATTATACTTAACAAAATGAGAAGTGTGACTATGTATAAAGAAAACATACATCATACTTAGCAGAATATGAAGAATGACTAAATAAAACATTTATCTTGCTTAACACAATATGAAGAAAAAACATGCACAATGAAGACATACATTATATACACCAAAATATGAAGTGTGACTGTGCATAAAGAAAACATGCATCACACTTAACAGTAAGAACTTGCATAATGAAAACATGCATCATACTTAATACAGTATGAAATATGACCAGGCATAGAGAAAACGTCCACCACACTTAACAGAATATGAAGTATGACCATGAATAAAGAAAACATGCATCATACTTAACGGAATATGAGAACTTTTAGTTTGTTATAAAGAAGGATATAAACAGGAAGGAAGGATTATATTTTCTGAGGGCATTGTGATGAAATTTGAGAGATTTGCTATCAATGATCTGATAGATGAATAAATGTCCAAATACAGAAGAACTTTTATTGGACCTCTGTATAGGCATTTTCCGTATTGAGTATATAAATTAGGTGTGACATCTAGTTTTCCATTAAAATGACCACTGTTCTTCAGTTGGTCCGTTATCTTTCTATCTTTGTACCACTTCACACAATTTCTACCTCATTTCTTTATTTTTACTTTCTTTTCTCCAATTTGAAAATTTAGATGCCTTCCTGGCTGATATAGAAGGGATATAAGACTGTTCTAGATGCCCCTTTACAAAATAGAAGAATGCTGCAAATATGATGAAATCATCCCAACATCATGAAAGAACATTCTTAAAGACACATTGCTTGTTGTTGTTGTTACTCTGAAAAAATATAGAGCTAGAGAAAACACATGAGGCTTGTCTAGGTGTTTTAAAACTTAAAACATTTGCAAGAGTTAATACTTACTCTGTAATCTGGATAACATCATAGAAAGCAAGCTGAATGACTGTACATAATCAGAAATGCTAGAGTACCACTTCAGATGTCAACATTGTCTGAAGCAATTGGGATATATAGCAGCACTAGTTTTAATTGAGCATTTGAAAACACTATCTTTTTTTATGGCTGATGAAAATTCTAGATACCTTATATCACAACTAAAACTTGAGATCATAGCAAAACTGAAATATTAATGACATACAAACATTTCATACAGGTTTGTCACAATGGACTACATTTTAATCATACCAATTTGAAGTATTACCCTAGTAACTTTACAATTTGTCACAGAAAAATAACTTCAGGATATCTACAGGCTAAATGACGCTGTATAATGGTCCATAGTCAACGTATGCAAGGTAATTAGAATTACAAACAACTGAGACATAATTCAGGAGACAAGTTTACATGATGCCGAGGAAGAGCAGAAGTGTGATGTATCTCACAAATGTCTTTTAAACAAGCTATTTTTGGTCCCAGAGCACACCATTAGGGAATCCCAGTGTCCATCATAAATAATCAGGTTCAACAACCCCTCCTAATCCCTCCTATCCCCCCCTGGACTTAGTCCACTAAAGGTTGAGACAGATGAAGAAATCAGGGTGACCTGGCTCCCTGCTATGGTGTTGCCAGGAGTATTTTGGCTTCACCCTGCTTCTTGCATATGTCTGTAATTCACTGTGTGCAGGACATGCAATGGGCAGACAGCACCAACTCATTCCTCACTTCTACAAGGAGCTGATGTCAGCATACCACCCAGCTGACACACCAGGAAGCACTGTATGGTTGCCCCCCTAATCATTGACAGAGCACAGACCACTTTGCTTGCCTGTAAACATTTCCTACCCTTTAAAGATAGACCTGCCTATTCTTTCTTTCCAGAGCCTCAGATATCGAAACATCTAATTGAACCTGTGTCACCTGGGCCATAGTCAGGGGTTTAGCCCTCCACACCATGGCACTGGCTTCAGTGAGCCTTTTTAATTACCATCATAATAACATACCATTTCAGTCCAGACCTAAGCCACATGATATAGTAACTAGAAGGATGAATAAAGTCTTATAAGGATACCAAGAGACAAGCCAGGGTGCAGAACCTTAAACTGAGTGGGTCAGTGCTATTGAAACAAATGGGCCACAACATTCACATCTTTGCTTTCTGCAACCTTATGTGGTCAGATAGAAGAGGATTCCCATTATCACCATTGCAAATGAAGGGCGCACCTTGGTAAGGTGTTTCCTCTTTTGAAATACTTTTGCAATTACACTTATCGATTTGGCTTGGCTCATGTCATTGGCTATCACAGTGCCTTTTAACAAAACTCTGTCCCTAACCCATCTGATATTGCCAAGCAGAGTGTGACCAGATCCTCCATGAAAATGCTAGTGAGACATGCATATGTCAAACTCTAAGAGCACTATGTGATTACATTGTTATTTTCTTTTTCATGAAAGTTTACGACAGACTGAATAACAGTGAAGCCAGATCACAATAGGTTGGTAGTTTTACATATTGATTCTCAGGTTTTACTGTCAAATCATTTTATTATTTTACAATTTCAGCAACATTCAAGTTTCAAGATGTTCTCCGTGTTCTGCTGCTCAATGATTTGATGCCCTTATAACCTTAACAATGTTAGGGTATTAAAATGTACTATCACTGATTAAGCCTGATCTAACTGCAGGTGAGGGAAAGGGTATATGTGCAAAGTGTTTTAGTCAGACTGTAGCAAAAATAAAACCACTTATGATCTGCTACATTTGAATTGTTTTAAGACTAAGGGACTGTCAAACCTTCTTCTTTCAGAAAGCTGGTAAATGTGATACTACTATGACAAAAAGCTGCATACCCAAATGTTATGTTTTGACCTCTGCTGAAGCATTTAGCAAAAAAGAAAAAAGAATACTAGAAAGAATCAGTTAGATGGTGCCCTGACAGACTACCCAAACAAGTGCTAACTGCAGTGAAAGTACTGTGGGATGCTACAACATCTTGATTGGTTGCGTATCATGGGTCTGAGATTGGACAGGTGGATTTCATTTTGCAACTGGACTAACAATCCTCAGTTAAGTCATAAAATCTGACAGCATATCTTCAGTGAAAAAACAGAGAGAGTGAAAGTATAGAACACAACGTGCTTTAACAGTAAGGCATGGAATGTTGTCACATAACAGCATACCTGATCATTTCTTTGCTTAGGAATTCTGCACAAATACAAAAACAATGGGGAATACAGGATCAAAATCAGGGACAGTTTTTAAATATTGATCTAAATAACTTAAACAGTTCATAGAACAACAAGCTTTGCACCAGTGTTAATTATCTTCGCAATAAGAATTATGAAATTCTAATAATTGGCATTATTGACTATATAAAATCAAATGAAAGTCCACAGATGAAGACGACCAAGCCAGGAGAACAATATTATTGAACTGTCTTTAATAAGCTTAATAAAAAAAACAACCATCAACAGAATTCAGTCAAGCGCTTTCGCCTGGTTAATACCAGGCTTTATCAAGATGTAAAACACTAAAACAGGTCACCTTATATACACATTTGCTAATCACATGACAAGCACAATTAAATTAATTAAAATACAGACTCAGTTAAATGTATTTAAATAAATCATCACTTAAAAAACTTATGTGCAATATAAGATCTTATAAAACAAGCAACAATATCCACAAAGGAATTTGAAAACCATATGTACATATTGTAAAGGACAGTGCCTATTAAAAGACATGTAAAATGTTCAAAATGCAAATAAAAATGTGAAAAGAAAAAGAAAGCTGCTAAAATTGTTAATAATAAACACCTAACCCTAAAAATTCAATAAAGGAAATATTTAATTCCAAAAACCACAAACCACAGTATTGTGCATTAAAACCTAACCCCACTTGTATTTTATAATCTTGCCCTCCTCAACTTAAGCACACTTGCAATACTAACATTATCATTAAGTCCAGGGGGTTTAGCAGCATTTCATTTCAGTTGCCATAACAATTCTCTATATTCGAGACATGTTTCCCAATCACCCCCTCTGGGGTTCTGTGTTACCTGTTCTAAGACAATAAATTTCAACTGCATGTTAGGACATTGTAAAGAGTGTTTGTAAAAAGCATTTGTGTCTTTCTTCTTGGAAACGTCATACAGGTGTTCATAAATTCTTTTCCTTAGAGGCCTCTCAGTTTTACCAATATAAAAACTGAGACACTGGGTGCATATTCCAAGGTATATGACACCTTTCGCCCCACAGTTGTGGTAACGAATCGCTTTAAATTTGTAGTTTCTTGAAACAATGTGCAGACTACTGTCATTGATAATAAATGGACATTGTTTACAGGCCCCACATTTGTGTGTACCCAGCTTAGAAGCAGACTGTGCAAAACTCTTACAATGTTTCCTTTCAAATAAACCCTTCAGGTTAATATTCCTTCTATTCACAAAACTAGGTTTGCTAGAAATTAATTTATTAATATCCTCCTGAAGGGTCAAAACTGGCCAATACCTTAACACCATTTGCTCAACTTGTAGAGAATCTTTAGTGAAAGTGTGAATAAAAGTGTTGTGTGTGTCAAATTTTTCATCTTGCTTTACACATAAAGCCGTCTGTAAACCTGTTCCCAATAAAGGAAAATATTTAGCTTCTCTATCAGCGATTACCTCCTCCGCTAAAGTTTTGACCAGATGAATTGGGTACCCTCTTTCCAGAAAAAGTTTTTTCAAAAACTGAACTTCCTCAAGAAACAGTTCATCCGTGCTGGACATCCTAGATGCCCGGATGAACTGCCCCTTTAGTATACCTTTCTTTTGGTGGAAGGGGTGACCACTATCAAAATGCAGGTAGGAATTGGAAAAAGTGGCTTTTCTGTAGATCTTTGACTGAAAAGTGCCACTAAATTGATCTTTAAAAAGAAAGACATCCAGATAGTTAAGGACATTCTCACTAACATTGTGTGTGAAGGCTAAAAAATGTGTGGAAGAATTAATATATGCCATAAAGTCTAAAAAATTATTCAAACTTCCGTTCCATAATAAACATACATCATCCAAATAACGCTTATAATGAGTAATAAACCTAGCCCAGGGAGTTGAGAATATAAATTTATTCTCCCAAAAATGTAGTACAATGTTGGCGTATGACGAGGCACATGGAGCACCCATGGCCACTCCTTTTTTTTGTCTAAACAACTCTCCATTAAAATAGATAAAGTTGTTTTCAAGGATAATTTCCATGAATTTTACTAACAGCCTAATAGTGTTGGAACTTAGACCAGATAGTGAACATAAGACCTCATTAAACCACTCTAAGCCAGTAGAATGGGGGATACTGGGAAATAATTCCACAATGTCTATAGTTGCCATAAAACAAGTTGAATTGTAAAAATTTTGTTCAATACCTTTAAGAAACTCCCAGGAGTCTTTGCAAACATGCTTCAAGGATAAAACTAACTTTTTAACAGTTTGATCTATAAATTTACCCAAAGGTTCTACAATACTTCCCGCTCCTGCGACAATAGGCCTAAATTTTAAAGGGTCTAAGCCCTTATGAACCTTGGGTATCCCAAAAATCACCGGGGTTGTAGGTTTGTTGACATGCAAATAGTTCCATAACTTTTCGTTGATAGCCCCTTGGATCAAATGGTCAAATAGTAAAAAATTAATTTTGGAATAAGCTATGTTAATTTCGTTAATTGAAACAACCTCATACTGCTCAATGTCTTGCAACATATTGTGTATTTGTGTACCATAAGCCCAATTGTACATCAAAACCACCCCCCCCCCCCTTGACTGGTTTCATAACTCTAACCCCCTCATCTTTGAGAAAATTAATCAGCTGGTATAACTTGGGATCCAAGTTGGTAGGTTGAGAATACACATTAATTGAATATTGTTTCCTTAAATCCATTTCCACTAATTCCTCTCACTCCCCTCCCTATTGCACATAAGTTTTTTAAGTGATGATTTCTTTAAATACATTTAACTGAATCTGTATTTTAATTAATTAATTGTGCTTGTCATGCGATTAGCAAATGTGTATATAAGGTGACCTGTTTTAGTGTTTTACATCTTGATAAAGCCTGGTATTAACCAGGCAAAAGCGCTAGACTGAATTCTGTTGATGGTTGGTTTATTTATTAAGCTTATTAAAGACAGTTCAATAATATTGTTCTCCTGGCTTGGTCGTCTTCATCTGTGGACTTTCTTTTGATTTTATTGGTCCTTCGTTTGTGGTGATATTATTAACTATATGTAATCCGTTCTGATTTACCAAAAATCAAAGGTTTTAAGAAGGACAGTGGCAAAATCAGGGATGTTCTGCAAAATCATGGGTATCTGAGAGATACAGCAGGCAGAAATGAAGTGCCCCTCAAGCAGAATGTAAAACTGTTTTTAAAACTGTTCTGCCACATCGTTTGTTAGTAAGTGTGACAGAGTGCAGTTCTAACAGCCTGTAGAGGCTGTTTTCCCTTCTGTCACTTTGCCAGTTGTCCCTGCCACTGTTGCAAGACCTGATAATAACACTACTTGGGGTGTTTAGTAAGCTTTTGTTAAACACCCCTAAGTGTTGCTATGATCGGGTCTTGCTCTAGGGAAGCACTTATGAATTTCATCTTTTCCCCAGTATCAAAGTGCAATCTCGGTGCTCCATGCACTACAATACAGTCATTACTGACTCGGTAACTATTGTAAACAGCTTCATTTTATATTCTGGTAATCTGCACTCCTGTCTGGATAAACAACATCTCATGGCTACTAATTGTTTAACATCAGCTGTCTAGCAATTAGAAATGAAATGCTACAACTTTCCCTTCCTAATGTAAAAAAGTTCTTCCAGCATGGGAACCTGACAACTTACCAGGATTCTTCTTCTTCCTACCATTTGTCGATGTTGTCATTTTCCCCTTGTATTTAGATTCAATCCCCTGCTATAAAGAGGTATTGTTCTTACAGAAGGACACTGTCAAACACTTGCAAATGTATTGGGGTGGATCAGTACGCATGGTCAAAACTTATTGACCCAAAATGTTGAATCAGTTACAGGGAAATGTTTTAAAAGGTGCTAAGTTATTCAACTGAACCTAGGCAACAAGTATGGACCAGTTATGGATCAATACCAACAGGTCTTTTAAAAGGTAGATTAGTCTTCAGTAACTTAATTGAATTCTCTAAGCCAGTGAGCATGATCTTAGATTTAGCAAAAATTTTGATACTCAGGATCACAACATAGTCATAACCCTTATATAATAAGATGAATGAAAAATGACATTTTATATTTAGATTTCAAAGGGTTACTTGCGTAAAGCTATCAGCCAAAGTGGCCACTAATTAGCTGTACTGAACCCCAGGGGTCTATCATAGGGCTAGTATTGTTATTTTGTTTTCTTGTGGATACCACACATTGGATGAAGAAATACATGAATGATACTTGAGCTGCTGTGACCAGAAATTCAGACATTGTATACTAATGAATTAATATTTTAACATGATAAATAGTTGAATAAAATCTACTGCTTTAGTATTTAGCATAAAGAAATGTGCGGTGATGAAACTGAGTAATTTTAAGTCAGTTATGAAAATCTGAATAATGTAGTCTTTGATGACATAAATAGTATAACAGACTTAATATGGGTAAATAGTAATCAGAAGTTCATACAAAATGACTCACAAGCTAGAACATCTCTTGTTCAGCACTGTTTCCCTAAGGGGACACAAAGGCACTGGTCTATATGTTAGACTAATTCAGTCACTGTATTTTATAACTATTGTTTTTATGGTCATTTCAATCAGTGCTGTATTTGCTTGAGGCGGTATGAAGAGATTCTTTAAATTTATTTCATCCTGTAAAAAATCTGGATTGTCAAACTAGGCTGAAGTATCTTAATCTGTGCAGTATAAATTGTAGGGCAATACTGATAGTCCAGTGTGTCACAGATGTATAAAGAGAGCCTGCAAATCTTGTCACTAGCATGAAGAAGAGATGCTGATTTTGAAAAACTTCTGTGCCTTGTGAGGAAATTCCAGTATGCCTCTGTACATCTTAATCAGTATAAAATAACAAGAGATGAGGGTAGCTAGATGTAGAAATATCTGTATTACCTGAAGTCTCCAATGCTATTGTGCATTTTCATCAAAAGGCAACAGGTGCGAACCTCAGCAGATCTCTATTGAGATTTTACATGACATCCCGCACTAGAGCAGGCTCAGTGCCATTGGCCCACAGCTATCCCATATTGTTTTAAGGGTTTTTTTAATCACTCTGATGGTATCCTTATATGTACACTATGTTATGGCTTTTATAAAGTTGGAAAATTGGGAAGATAGGGCAGCTGGAAAGAGTTGAAACATATAAATTATGAGCATTGTATAGGAGGAGGTGAAAGAGGATGGATACAATATTTTTGTTGGGGACAGACCCCCACGTTTCCAATTTTTTTTTGATTAGGGAAGTTGGAGAAGGAAGAAGGCCAAACGGTATCATATAGCTGAGATTCAAGTGTAGTTTTTTGGAATTACTGCAATTTCTGTAATATGATCAAATAACTGTTATCAATTTCTTCCATAAAATGCTATAAACAATCTGCAATTTCAAGTACTGTAATGGTAAATGCTGACAAGTACTGATTCAGGGTCAGATACACTTTCCGTTCCAGACTCCTCGATACTGGCATGCCACACTTCCTTCCATGTTGGCTGATTCAGTATATTACATTTATTTTATTTTGTATTTGATGACCAGAATAGTCTGATTGGGAAGATCCCCTTTTCAGTTGATGCCCGGGGAGAAATGCTCTACAAAAAATACACTAGTGTAAAAAACAGTTAATACAGTAAAGAACATGAATTAAAACATTACACAAAGAATACAAAAATATAATAGTGCAACACAGTTAGTGCAACAATGGACATGAATTAAAATATTGCAGGTAAATGTAGAATATATTTATGAACAATAAACAGCTAGAACAAATGATCTTCTGAAATGTGCTGAAATATCACATGGAAAGAACAACAGTTGTGCAATGTTACCCATGGAATAAATGTAGAAGAAGTGTGGTTAAAGAGGATTTATATGGGGTAAGGGTAAAAGAAAGAGGAAAAGGGGAAAGGGCTTAACCTGGAATAAGGCAAGAGCATAGCTAGAATTCCACCATGCAACCAGCAGGATAAAAAATCTCTCATCAAAATAAACAACTCAGAGGACAATTAAAGTCTACCAAAGCCAAATTTGATGTAAATTTGACCTCCCAAAACAAGGCCAACTACAATGCATTATTTTGCTATGTCTGCAACCTCAAAAGCTATGCCCAATTGTGTGCAGAGCTCATTGTTAATGGAGTCACATATACTGAGCCCACAAAATATAGCAAGCCAAGTGGCAGACACATTCAGGTCTAACTTTACCCCTCTCTCTCCTCATCCTCCACTCAGGAAATAGAATCAAATATAACTCTCCCTACCATCACTAAGGAACAAGTCCTCAGTGCTCCCTCTAAGGCCAAGAGCACTGCATTGATGGGCCCTGACAATATCCAGGAGTGCCTTCTAAATAGCATGCAACATGACCTATAAGTCCTTCTGAGATCACCGTTTAACCACAGCCTCCAAACAGGCTTCATGTCTCACAAATTGAAAACAGCAACTATTATCACTCTGCACAAAGGTGGGCCACCTACAGACCCCAGAAACTACACACCCATAAATCTCACTAGTCCCATATGCAAAGCCATGGAAAGAATTATTATGGAAATGATTAATAATGACATGGGAACCTCCAGACACTAGGCCAACCTCAGTTTGGTTTTGTTAAGGGCAGGTCATACCTACCCAACCTGGTAGACATCTTTGAGAAGGTCACTAAAGCAATGGATGAGGGCAAAATGGTTGACACTGCCTACCTTGACCTGATAAAGGCATTTGACACAATATCCCACAATACGTAACAGGGTTAATATAAATATAAAGCCTTATGTCACCTGGAGGATAGCCTGTTGGCCCACAGATAGGACCCAAGAATTTGGAATTGGGAAGTCCACTTCTCACCAGTGAAGTCCCTCAGCGATCAGTCCTTGGTCCACTCCTTTTTGACATCTACTTCTTTGAACTGAAGGCTGACATTAAGGGCCTCTGACTGACCAAATTTGCAGACGATTGCAAATTAAGAGTAATCAGAGAATTCCCTACTGAGACTAATGTCTCCAAGAAGCACTGACACAGACAAATAACTGGTGTTTGAGCCATGGACTAAAACTAAATTTCAAGAAATATATCCTTTCAGACATCAGACATTCCTGATAACTATTATATTGACATTATACCCCGAAAAGTTGACCCAGTAGTCAGGGACTTGGGCACATATGTAAACAATACTCTAGCCTTTGACTGTCATGTGTCTGTGGAAGTGAGGAAACCATTCTATGCTGTGCAACTTATAAACAAAAGTATGGTATCTAGGTCTAAAGAGGTCATTGTTCCACTGTTTTCAGCATTCATCAGACCTATCACTGAGTACAATAACCCCTTTGGTAGGTACCTAACTAGGCAGATCCAACAATTTCAACATCCACAGAGTTCCTTTAGTTAAAGAATACAGGGTGCTAATAACATGTCCTGTGTACCCCTCCCATTACTTTATGCTGTTTATTTGCAGAATGTTGAGGGGGAGATCAATGCTGGCATACAAAGCATCATTAGACCCCACTCTGCAGAGCCTCCTGTACAAACAAACAGCACCAGAATTACCCATTCTAAAGACTTAAATCTTACTTGTGATATAAATAGGACCTTCTGGAGAAACTGGTATGTATCTCAGAGACTATCTCTTCTTTGGAATTGGCTTCCCATCCTTGTGAAGCACAGCTTCTCCCTAACTGAATTCAAGTGCAACTTGGATAATTAGATGCAGAATAGGAAATTCATCTTTGGTTTGCATCTATGTGTCTAATGGACAAAAGTAGCATGTAAATGGTTCATCTCCTAGGTCCTTGCTTGTAAATGTTTCATCTCTCAAGCCTCTGCTTACACTTACCAAGGGTACCAGAACTTGTCAGAGATTTGGGTTGCATGGATAGGCTAAAATAGGCCATAGTGGTCATTAACTTAGTACACACATGTGAACCAAAGAATTTTTTCCCTTTGAATTATTTTGAAATTATTGACTTGTTTCAAAGCAGGTGGAATGGAGTTCCACTTATTGGCACACATAAATATTAATTAGTAAATGTACTGACCATTTAGTGATGTGTAACTATGAAAGCCTAGCAAATTAAAATGTGTTGCATAATTATGCAATGCCATTTTATGTTTGTTTTTTTATATTTGTATGCATTATTTCCTTTTGTTGAATATTTTCATACTTCACAGGATGTGACACCAGCTGGGCAGCTTTCCTTTGAAACTGTTCTTTCTTGCAAGCAACCTCCTTAGAAGCTACAGAGATATGAGCAAAATAGGAGAAATATACGAAAAAATATAACAAAATATGAAAAGATATGAGAAAAATAGGAGAAAGGTACATTTCATAGTTAATTCCAGAGGCCTTGTCTGCCCAGCGTTCTGTGACATATTTTAGGTCCAAACTACTGCTGCTGAGAGCCAGGTAGAGATGGAGTACAGTGGAGTACACAAAAGAAAATTCACCAATACATGGAAAGGGTGGTGATGTGGAACAGTGCCATAATGGTCCTCATTTACAATATGGCTGCACACATAGCATCCATGCCAGCCTTCATGCACAAACTAGGAGGTTCATAGGAGGTTCATAGGAAGTTACTAGGCTAATGGCCCTAGGACCTTAACAAGCCTAGCCGTGTAATACCCTTGTTCTCTAGCTGAGCATGGTTAGATGGTCATTGTTAGCATAGCAAATAGGTGAATTCATGGTCTCCCATCCAATTGTCAAGGTTGCATTTAAATATGATTATTGAGGAGCTCTGCTTCTTGTGAAGTGGGAGTTTATTCCAGGGGAGTGGCAATCTCTGGGAGACAGGTCTGTCTGCCAACATGTTCTGTTTATGTCACAGGCTAGGTTGAGATCCTTGGAGCAAGTGACTCTTGTCCCATTTGATTTGTGGACATGCAGCATTTCCATTAGGGCAGGGTCAGAGATCGTTCTGTAGGCCAGTCACAGGTTGCCTCTCAGGAGCCTGTAGGGTACAGAGTAGAGAGACAGGGCCTTCAATCTTTCCATGTAGCTCATGTTTTGGGGGCCCTCAATCGTCTTGGTTAGAAACCAATTATACCAAACCTAAGTTAATAGCCTATAGGTACATGAATTTTAGCAGTCATTAATAAATGGACTTGACTATTCATCTGTATCTGATCCATCTGATACTTATGTTTCCATGTGTTCACATTTTATGTATTTACAAAAATTCTTCCAGAGATAATATTTGTACAATTTTTACTTTTTACTTTCATTTCTATTTCTATTTCATATGGCATCTGGTTTTAATTAAAGTAATATCTTTATTAATAATACTACATTATTTAAACTATGGGTACTGATATAAATATATAATTGCATATTTATCTACATATATACACCCAAACTCGCTATGGTTTCTTTATATGTTTTTTTCTCCTATACAAGCATTACAGATGTCTTATGCTCCTTCAGCACTACATTTAAGGTTCCGATCCTGTTTTATAATAGTTAGCTTTGCAGCTCTAACGCCTACGCATCTTTTTATCACATAAAACTACCGTGTCCTATCGGATGCACTTACAACTCAGGATACTAGCACACCTTAGATGATTTTGTTTTAGGTTTCCACCTATGAGGATATGTACTTTCTGTTTTTTGTTTGGCTTTATATACGCTTCAAAAGCTATATGTGACTTGGTCTTTAAGTGGTTTTGCAACAGATTCATCTGTGTTTTTATTTGTACTTTCACAGTAAGGTTTAGTTAGGTTTATGAAACCATCTAACTGATTTTAATGGAGTTTTTAATAATACGAACAATGCTCTTAATAACTATGCATTCATACTTGTTCCTCAGGTAGGAATATTCAGAATTGTTTTTTGTACAGTTTATTGTAGATACTTTTATCTAGTTCCCGCCAAACGAACTAAGTTTTCGGTTGCGATGGCAACCGTAAAAATGTCTCTCTTTATGACATATTAGTTAGAATTTAGACGAGCAGGGACTTTACTGCTTTTTATTTGCTTAAATTTAGTACTACTGATGATATGCATTAAGTTTTCTGTTTATTTGAAAGCTAAACATTCTTTAGCTTACAAGCTGCTTTAAGAGTTTTGTGTAAGCTACATTTTAGATTTCACGAACTTTTATAATGTATGTAATGCTTCTGACTGCTTCATAGCATTGCCGCTTTAAATAACAATTGAAGTACCTAATTATGTAGGGCTTGGTTTTAAACATTGTATTATTTAAGTAGCTTTAAGTAGGGTTTTCATTTGTCTGATGAAGCGTGGCTGTGACCACGCGAAAGCGCTTACCAATTTTACCTGCAATAAAGAAGAGTTTTACATTTTTATTACGGCTACCGACAGTCTTTTGGAATTTTGACTTTTGGAACTGTATCCTGGAATAATATCTGTATTTCACTTTACTAACTGACTACATCGTGGTGAGATCAGGTTTCTGCTTTCTACAGTTGGTTAGAAACCTCTGTGGTCTCTCCAGTTGTTGTAGGTGTCTAGTGAGGTACATGCAAAAGGGGGCATTGTACTCAATTAGTGGTCTAATGAGGGTTGAGTATAGAGGAGTTATAACATACTTAGTCTTAGATACGATGCTTTTATTTATGAGATGTACAATGTAGAAGGCTTTCTTTACTACTGTGGAGATATGGTGAAAAAAGTTTAAATTGCTATCAACCTGTGTTCCCAAGTCTATCACCACTGTGTTTGATCTTGGGGGGGGTGCTATCTATAATGTAATTTGCGGGGGCTACTTCTTTGCCAAAGGGGATAATGATACACTTTTTTGCATTTAGTTTTAGATTGTGACTCTGGCACTAGTCATTAATCTGCATGAGTCCCTTTTGTAATATGTTAATATCATTGGAGGAGTCAATGATTGCACCTAGTTTGCAGTCATCTGTGAACATGGTAAGCCACAGGCCACCTACTTTCTCCTGGACATCTGAAAAGTAGATTCCAAATAGTAGAGGGCCAAGCACAGATTTCTGTGGTACACTACTGGTAACTGGTCTACCGGTGGAGGAGGAATCCCCAACTTTGACAGTATGCATTTGGTCGGTGAGCCAGTTTGCTACTCATCTAGTGATGTATGGGTTAATCCCCAGCTGGGAGAGTTTATCAATGATACCCGAAATTAGATTGTTTTGAAGGCCTTGGCTAAGTCAAGATAGGCAGTATTCACTGCTTAGCTCTCATCCAAGGCTTTGGTGACATTCTCAAAGAATTCCACCAGGTTTAATAAGTAAGACCTGCCCTTAACAAAGCCAAACTGTGTTGGGTCAAGAGTTTGAAGGTAGCCTATGTCCTTGTTGGTAAGGTCTATAATGATTCTTTCCATGGCCTTGCAGATAAGGCTGGTTAGGCTTATGGGTCTATAGGTCCCCAGGTTGGTTAATGGACCACCTTTGTGTAAGGGGATTACTGTTGCTGTTCTCCACTCTGCAGGAACAAAACCAGTACTCAGACTATGGTTGAAGATAATGCCAAGTGGGTTTCACTAGGTCCTGTTTCAGATTGTTTAGCAATCAGCCTGGGATGTTATTTGGTCCCATGAAGGCTGTGTTTTTGGCTTTGAAGAGGGTGAATATTACCTGCTCTTTGGAGATGCTAGGTAGTGGACTGGTGACAGGGATGGTTTGGTGTGTCTCTGGTGGGGACAGGGGGGTGAAATTTTCCCCAAATCTGTCCGCCAGCAGGTTGGCAATTTCTTCAGGTTCAGTGTGAGTAGTACTGTCCATAGTCACTTTGACATAGCTGGGCATTCCCTTTAAGATTTTGGACATAGCTAAAGAAACCCTTATTATTGTCTTTAGCTAGAGATGCTAATTTAGCCTCACAATTGGCTTTAGAGGACTTTACAAGATATCTTATTTGCTTGTTCAAGCTATGGAGGGTAGTTTTGCTCTGGTGAGTTAAGTTCTCTCTTGTTCTTGGATAACAATTCTTCCTTTTTTATATAACCTATTTATGCTTGCGGTCCACCAGAATGGCCTGTTTCTTCAGGAGGACATGGTTTTGATCCTGACAGGTACAGCCAAATCTATACAGTTGTTTAAATGTCTATACAGGGCATTTGTGTACTTCTCTGCATAGGAGTCATTGTTGGCTGTGTTAGCAGGAGATTTGAAACTTTTTATACCCTTGTTTAGTAGGCTGAAGTGTGTTTGGAGAAATTTTTCAGTTTATTTGCTCCTGTGGGGGTTCCAAGCTGATCTTTACTCCAAACAAGACAGATTTATGGTCTGCCTCACCAGGGAGGGCAACACACAATGGCTAGTGCAGTGACCACCCCCCCCCCCCATGTTGGTGAATACCAGGTCCAGGACATTTGAGCCCCTTGTAGGGGTGTATACTAGTTGTTCCAGACCATTTGAATTAACAAAGTCCAGGAACCTCAGGGTGATCACATTTATGCTTATGTATATTGTCCAGTCAATGGAAGGATAGCTGAAATCTCCCATGACCACAGTGTTTGGCTGTATAGGGAGTGGTTCTAGCAAGTCCAGGTAATCGGTGTGTTTCTCTTGGTTCATGATAGGAGACCTGTAGCTAGTGATGATGTGGTAGGGTGTTTTACCTATATTTAGTTGTACCTGGAGTAGCTCTAGATAGTTGTATTGTTTAACCACTCTCAAGGTGTATTTGGATTTAATGAAGATGGATACATCTCCAGCTTTGGTTCTTTCCCAGCAGTTTTGGGGTCTGAATGTGTGGAAGGCATTGTAGCTTTGTATGACTGGGGTGCTCTCTGTGGCCTTAAACCAAGTCTCAGTGACTGCACAGATATCGGCATCTTTCAAGGTGAGGAGTGCTTCCAGGGAGTGCAGTTATCTGTTGAGACTCTTAGCATTAAGCAGCATAACCTTGAGTTTGTCTCAAGTGGATTTCTTTACATCAGGAATTTTTTGTTTTAACATTGCCTAAAAATAACACTACTGGGGAGGCAAGCATCTTTGCCAGTATCCGAAAATCTAGAGGAAACAGGTGAAGACCATCTCTGACAAACAAGTGTGGTCTGTTGACCATGTCTTTCCATGCTGACAGATACAGGATCCCCTTCGACTGACACCAGAAGCTAAGCCAGTTGTTAAAGTCAATAATTTTTTGTCTGTATTGTGGTATCATCCTGGGTGAAGGTAAAATGCTAGGGGCATACCTGCCTGGGATACATAATCACAGAGTTCCATCATGTCTCTCTTCATATAGTCCAGAAAGGTACGTCTCAAGTCATTCACTCCGACATGTACTATGACAGCATCATAACAGTAATCTTCTGAGTCCAGTATGCTTCTGAGCCCACCGAGTCTTTCTGTGTTGGAGGGAAGCCTTCTAGCTTGTCAGTGTGAGTGGTAAGCACTAGGTAGCTTATCTACCACAAGAGGAGTTGTTTCTGGCCCAGAAATTGTAGTTTATTGGTCGTTTGGGCAGTTTTTCTATCTCTTTCAACTTTCTGGTTTAAAAGCCTGCATTTGCACTTTTCCCACCTTTCCTGTAACTAGTCTAGTCCAGATACAGATTTGCTGTATCCAGGACTGTATGTAAGCTTCTGAGCTCCCCAAGCCTTTCTGCATTGGAGGGAAGCTTTCTAGCTCATCAGGGGAGTGGTAAGCGCTAGATAGCCTATCTACCATAGGAGGAGTGGTTTCTGGCCCAGAAATTGTAGTTTATTGGCCGTTTGGGTAGTTTTTCCATCTCTTTCAACTTTCTGGTTTAACAGCCTGTGTCTGTGCTTGTTTCCCACCTTTCCTGTAACTAGTCTAGACCAGATACAGATTTGCTGTATCCAGGACTGTTTGTAAGCTTGTGAGCGGTGGCAAAGTTTGCTCTTCAATTTTTCCCTTAGATCTGCTAGTTCTCTCCTCTCCTGGACTTTTACTAGCTTCTTAGTCTAGCACTTTACCAGACTTCTTGTAGCAATTATTGTAGCACACAAAAGTGCTACCAGCACTAAATGTTCTACAAGGAAACATCTCCAGTACTTATTATCAATGCCCACTCTTCCAGCCATGTATAAAGGTCAGTTCCCTGTGCTTTCTCCTATTAACCTGGTGAACTTGGGCATCCTGAGGCAATGTAGCATCTACCTCATGTACACTGACAACCCTCTCCTCTTACCTCCCAGTACTGAGACTTGCAAGAGATGCACTTATATATCTTAACTGGAAGCCACACACTCTCCAGCCAAGACTGGAATAGCTGGTCAAGAGGAGAAGGTCAACACTTGCACCACACCACACAGAACACATAGCCCTCCAGAACACACACCAGCATTGCCTTTACATAAAAACACAAACCACACACCAACCTTCACAGAGCCTCTCAATAAAAATCTACCCAAACACCAGAGACCTCTAAGGCAGAAACACACTCGACCACCACACCACAACACTAATCACAAGAAACATAACTCTCCTAAACAGTGTGCCACTCAACCAAAGCCCCTAAGGCAAAACTGCACGCCCAACACACTAGTCATAGGTGACTCGGTAGTGAGGCACACTGATGTCCCACTCACTAGGTTGAATAAGGAGAAAGTAAGTGTCAGGTGCTAGGATCTGCCACATAATGCACGCACTCAGGTCCCTCAACAACAGGTACAAATATGACTCTGTCATTGTACATGTGGGTGTGAATGACCTGAGCCATACCTCCCTGGACTACATGAAAAGAGACATGGAGGAGCTCTCGGATTATGTAGCCCAGCCGGGTATGACTCTAGTCCTGAGCAGCATCCTACCATCATCCAGAATGATACCACAGTGCAAGCAGAAATTGTTTGATTTCAACAATTGGCAAGTTTCTGGTGTCATTCTAAGGGGATCCAGTATCTGCCTGATTGCGATGACATGATTGGCAGACCTTGATGCTTTGCCAGAGACGGCGTGCATCTTTCACCCATGGGCTTCCAGATACTGGCCAAGACTCTTGCCAGCCCAGAGTGCCTTTTTAGGTGGTGTTACAAAGACCAAATTACCACAATAACAGCTACAAACAAATGCTGAGGGTCATGCTGCTCAATGCTAGAAGTTTAAATCTCAAAATGCACTCACTCGAAGCACTCCTTAAAATGGAGAACATCGACATTTGTGCTGTAACAGAGACCTGGTTCAAGGCAGCAGAAAGCACCCCTGCACTATCAGGTTATAATTCATTCCACACCTTTCGGCCCCAGAACTTAGACCGAAGCTACAAAGGTGGTGGTGTTTCCATATTCATAAAGGATGCACACCCCTCCAGACTGGTAGTCCAACATAACGCATCAGAGATACTTCAGGTGCAGCTAACATTGGGTAAGACAGCAATTCAGGTCGTAGCCTGCTATAGGTCCCCAACCATGTCCCAAGAATCACACTCCATGTTCCTACGCACCCTGGAGAATATTAGGGTCCAACCTAACACTCTCAGACTGGGTGACTTCAACTACCCCTCCATTATTAACTGCGAAAACTACTCATGTACCAATACACTTGTCCAGTGTTTCCTGGAATTCATTAATTCCAATGCCCTGGACCAACTCGTTCTTACCCCCACTAGAGGTAGCAATATCCTTGACCTGGTCATTGCTAGCATGGGCAACCATTGGAGGTGTATCCATATTCATCAAGGATACCCATATCTGCAGGTTAGTAGCGCAGCATGATGCCCCAGAGATCTTTCATGCGCAACTATCAGCAGGTAAAACCACATTTCAAGTCATAGCCGGTTATAGATCGCACACCATGTCCCAAGATGCTCACTCTGCATTCCTTGAGACATTGGAAAATATAAAGGTCCTACCCAACACCATAATCTTGGGTGATTTCAACTACCCTGGTATAGACTGGATGAACTACCAATGTTCCAACTCCTATGCTCAGCAATTCATAGAATTTATAAATTCAAATGCCCTTGAACAACTAGTATGTTCCCCCACTAGAGGGGACAACATATTGGATTTAATCATCACAAATATGGGCACCCATTGTACCACACCCGTTATCACTCCCTCCTTGGTCAGATCCGACCACAAACTGATAACCCTGGACATCCTCACCCCTCCACCTCAAAGAAACCATAGTCAAAAACCTTTCCAAAGCAAACTTCAAACTACTTGCATCCAAAGTGGAAAGCTTCACTATTCCCTTGCAGAAGGATAATGATATCCAGGATGTGGAATCCTACACCAAGGCACTCTATATGCATCTTCAGGATTGCATGGACCATGCTATCCCAAATAAAACCAAGACTCCTTCCTCAAGCAAGAAGAAACCAGTCTGGTGGACCCCGGCCATAAGCAAACTTTACAATAAAAGGAGGAGACTTATACAAAAAAAGGCCAAATCTCAAGTAGAAAAATCATCCCTAATCAGCATTAGTAAGAAATTGAGGGCCCTCATCAAGGCAACTAAAGCTAATTTTGAAAAGAAAGTTGCCAAGGATGCCAAGGATAACCATAAGGCCTTCTATGTGAAATAACAATAAAGAGTGCACCATGTAAGCCAAACCGAATAAAACTCCAAAATCTTCAGGTAAAACCAAAAGTCCACACTTTATTGAACAACAGATGAACAGACTGCAGTGGTATAAGCGCTTTTGCGTTGCTTCTCAACGCTTCGTCAGATATAAATGCAGTATAAAACCCCCCTCCCTTTATACAAAAAACAGGTAGTGACATCACAACATTCAATAAAACAATTAAAAGCTTAATTAATGTTAATGCTTTAAGGACCTGGAAGTTAAGAAAGGCTTAATAGATAACTTCTCATTAAGCCCAAACCTATGGGCTTGTAACCTCATTATCCAGTGGCTCTCCCTTTCCTCAATCCTATTTTTTATGTTGCCTAGCCTCTTCCCTGTGTTAACCAGTTCTAACACTTGAAAACTGAAACCATGTGTATTACCTAGCTCTGATATATGTTTCGCAAGTGCATTGACAATATTGCACTTGCTAATTGCATAAACATGCTCTCTGATGCACTCTCGTAATGACCTTGTGGTCATCCCCACATAAAACATTGTGCAAGTTTTGCACGTTGCTACATATACTAGACACAAAGACTTACAAGTGGCATGTTGTCTAAATAAGTACCTCTTGTTAGTTATAGGATGAGTAAAAGTGTCAGTAGTAGATACATACTTACATTGATTGCACATATGGCATGGAAAGGTGCCTATTCTATTGCTCTGAGGCGCATCAGAGTGACAGCGATCATAACATAACAGCCTGTTCAATGAAGGCATGTTCCTATATGCCACCCTAGGTCTTACGTCAACTAAAGAACTAATCGTGTCATCTGCCATTAAAATACTCCAATGCTTCTTGAATACATTCAGGATGCTATTATTTCTATTGGTGAAGGGAATAATAATCCTATTATGGTTATCATTAGTCCTCCTATTGACAGAGTGAGAACGTCTATGTGTTCTATTGATCAAAGGTGCTCCATCAGATAATCTATGTGAGTCACCTAAAGAAATGGCTTCGGATACATGTCTCATGTTGTAACCTCTAGATAAAAGTTCCTAGTAAGTGTCTGTTTGTGTTCATTATAAGCTGACGGCTGAGATGTTAGTTTGGAGATCCTGACCATTTGATTGGTAATAATGTTGTTGTATATGTGCCGAGGATGCATACTCTCACGATGTAACAGATTGTTTCTCCAACATTCCTTCCTATAAAGTTCAGTATCAAAGCCCTGATGGGTATTGATTATTCTAACATCCAAAAATCAATGGTGTTTAAAGAATAAGTACATTCAAAACTAAGGAAATCTGTGGTACTATTGAGGTATGCTACAAACTCAAAAGCTGTTCAACAGTTCCCTCCACAACAAAAACACATCATCTACAAATCTGTTATAAAATACAAGATGGTCAACAAAAACTGAATCTTCATTCAAAACAAAGCATTTTTCCCATTGTGCCAACACCAAATTAGCATAGGCGTTGGCACAAGGGTACCATTGCTACCCTTTTGTTTGTAGAAAATAATTGTCTCGATAGCAAAGGACATTATTTTCTAAAATGATCTCCAAAAGTGACATGTATCTAAAAATTACACGCTCAGATAATTTATAATACACCAACATGGCCCTAACAAAATCCATGCCAGTAGTATTCGGATGGATGTAAAAAGAGACTTCACGTCTAATGTAACCAATATATCATTCTTACAAAAGAACAAGATTGACCATGATTGGCTAGTTTCTCAAGAAAATCCGTAGTGTCCCTTAAAACATGTTTAACCTCAAGAAGTAAGGGTTTAAACGCCTTGTCTAAATATATAGAAGAAGGTTCAGTCAACCAACCACGGCTGGACACTATAGGTCGCAGCGGTGGGTTAGTTGTGTTCTTATGAATTTTAGGTAAACCTCTGAAAGAGGGCACCAACGGTTTGTCTACCATCAAGTATGTGTATAAGTCATTGTCGATGGTTTCAGTCAGCATCAAGTCATATAGGCTGGCATGAACATCTTTGATTAAATTATTAAGTTTAAGGTTAGATAAGGGTAAATAGGTCTCAACGTCATTAAGCATATTCTCCATTGCATTACAGTAGTAAAAACTATCCATAACGACAACGGCACCACCTTTGTCTGCTTGCCTAATTACAATGGTTTCATTATTTTTTAACCTGTGTAGGGAATTCCTCTCATCAAAAGTTAAATTAAAAAACTCACACTTAGTCTCACTATTGTATAATTCAAATAAGTCCCTTTCTACTGCTTGCTCAAAGGCATCTAACAATGGATGTTGTTGAGGAACAAAGGTGGAAGGCTTTTTAAATGTAAAATGGTTACTGTTAGTTCCTGTCCCTTCCTGCCCATAAAGCATCTTAAGAGCTATGTTCCTAGTGAACATTTTGACATCTGCAATGATACCAGTAATGTCACTACAATCAGAAGGAATAAATCCTAGTCCCCTGTTTAAAACCGACATTTCATCCTTGTCTAAAATATATTTAGAAACATTAACAACTAAACATTCATCAGTATCAGTGTCCTTAAAAAGTCCATTCAAGTCTTCGATTTTGGTACCTTTTTGTTGTGTGCAAAGTTGTCTTCTATGCTTTTCCTTTTTACAGCTCTGCCCTGTGGGGACCAAGTTCTCCTCTCGAAGGCCTTCTATGGCTACGTCAAAAACCTAAATGGCAACCCTCTGGTCTGTTCTGCGCTAGTACAAAATGGAACAAAATACACTGACCCTTTTGACATTGTCAACATCTTGGCTGACAGGTTCAGTGCAAACCCCCCCCACCACCACCACCACCTACAGGGCCTATTACCATTCCAGGGGATTGTGTAAGTCCAATTATTACTGATATGTTGGTTAGCAAGGCTCTATCTAAAGCTAAAAACACTGCCTCCATGGGACCAGATGGTGTCTCAGGCTGTGTCATATGCGAGCTCCAAAAGAAATTAATCCCGCATCTTAATACCCTGTTCAGTCTCAGCCTTTCCACAGGATATGTGCCCATAGAATGGCGCACGGCAACAGTGGTCCCACTACACAAGGGTGGGGCCACAACTGACCCTGGGAACTACCGACCAATAAGCCTGACCAGTCTGATCTGTAAGGCTATGGAGCGAATCATTATGAAGCTCATAAATGGAGAGATTGGGAACCTCCAGTCGCTGGACCCCACACAGTTCGGCTTCGTCAAGGGCAGATCATGCCTCCTGAACCTGGTGGATTTCTTTGAGACAGTTACTCAGGCTATAGATAAGGGAAAAGAGGTACACACGGCTTACCTTGACCTTGCTAAAGCATTTGACACCATTCCCCATTCAGGTATTATTGATAAGCTCACCAGCCTGGGCATAAACCCTTATGCCACAAGATGGATCGCAAACTGGCTCTCAGACAGATCCCATAAAGTAAGAGTAGCGGGATCTATGTCCGAATCCAGACCAGTAATGAGCAGTGTGCCTCAGGGCTCTGTCCTGGGGCCCCTCCTGTTTGGCATATACTTCTCAGAAGTACAGGCAAGCATGGAAGGGCTGTGGCTGACTAAGTTTGTGGACGACTGCAAACTGGGTGCTATAATAGAGTCTCTGGCCAACATGGAGATCCTCCAGAAGAGCCTAAATGTGACTGATGCATGGTGTCAAAGCCATGGTCTCAAGCTAAATGCAAAAAAATGAGTAGTAACCCCCTTTGGAAAAAACAGAGTACCCGCAAACTACAACATAGGAGGTAATCCCCTGAAATCTGAAAAAGAAATAAGGGATCTAGGGACCCAAGTAGATAGTCAGCTTTCCTTTGATAACCATGTTGCCAAAGTGGTTAGAAAATCCTTCTATGTGACCCATCTGATCACGAAAGGGTTCGCATCAAGATCTAAGGATGTAATGGTGCCCCTCTACTCTTCCCTCATCAGACCCATTATTGAGTACAATGCACCAATTGGAATGTACCTGGCTAGACATCTCCAGCAGCTGGAGAGACCACAGAGGTACCTAACCAACAGGATTACTGGCCTCAAACAGTTGCCCTATGCAGCACGATTGAAAAAGCTAAGACTGTTCTCTGTTGCATGCCGCCTTCTCAGAGGTGATCTCTGTCTAACGTACAGAGCCATGTCCAACCCAGAATTGTTGAACATGCTCCATCTTAGCAAAACCAAATCTACTTGAGCTACACGCTCTAGGGATATAAACCTCAGCACAACAATGAATAGTACATGCTGGAGGGATAGATTCCCTTCACAGAGACTTCCCTTACTATGGAACAGGGTCCCGATCTACATAAGACAGAGTCCCTCACTATCACTCTTCAAGAGGAACCTTGATGAGTGGATGGGTAACAAAACATTCACACCGGGGCTCACACCAACAGCACTACTAGATAGGGGCCAAGGGTACTAGCTGCTAGTACAAGGGTTTAGGGAACTACTAAAGGGGCGGTGAATACCACACAATGTGGCTGGGCTAATATATGCCTTCAGGCAGATAGCCCAGTACCAACCTATGAACCTATGAACCTATTGCTCTACACCAATAGTCAACTCCTCCCTGGTTAGATCCAACCACAAACTAATCACCATGGAAATCCACATACCTCGCACCCCCCACCCCTGCAAAGGTAACCACCATGAAAAACTTCTCCAAAGCTAACTTTGGGCTCCTAAAAACAGAGGTGGCTAACTTCACAGAACCCATGCAAATGGAGAATAGTTGCATGGCCACCGAATCATAAACCAATGCACTGTATGAACATGTACACAAATGCATGGATCTTGCCATACCCAATAGAAGCAAGATGTGCTCCTCCAAAAAATAAGCAAGCCAATCTGGAGGTCCTCTGCCATAAACAAATTCTACAACAGAAGGAGGAAACTGATGCGGAATAAGGTGAAGTCCAAAGACTGGTAAAACTCCCTTATCAGACTCAACAAAAAGTTGAGATCCCTAATCAAATCCTCTAAAGTTAGCTATGATAACAGAATTGCAGCAGATAGTAAAAACAACAACAAGGCCTTCTATAGTTATGCAAAGAATCTCCACTGCAATACCCAGATTTGCTCTGAGCTACTGCAAAATAGTGCCTCCTATACCGAGCCAACAGATATTGCCAATATACTGGCCGACAGATTCAGTGCCAACTTTACCCCTCACCCCCACCCCACAAAGGACCAATCACAATACCAGTAGATTACCAGGCACCCAGTATTACTACTGCACAAGTTAAAACAGCACTGTCCAAGGCCAAAATTACGGCTTCTATGGGACCTGATAAAATCCCTGGCTGTGCTCTACATGAACTACAGAGTGAAATGGCACCTCACCTGTGTGCCCTGTTCTATCACAGTCTCACCTCAGGCTTTGTCCCTACCGAATAGTGCACTGCTACAGTCATCCCTCTCCACAAAGGAAGAGCAACTACAGACCCTGGGAACTATCGCCCCATTAGCCTGATGAGTCTGATATGCAAAGATATGGAAAGCATCATCATGGACCTACTAAACAAGGATATAGGGAATCTCCAAACTCTGGATCCCACACAGTTTGATTTTGTGAAGGGTAGATTGTGCCTGCTCAATCTGGTCGACTTCTTTGAGTCAGTCACCAGAGGTGTGGATGAAGGCAAAGTGGGTCATACAACCTACTTTGATCTGACCAAGTTCTTTGATACCATTCCCCACTTAGGAATCATAGAAAAACTCACTAAGCTAGGCATCAACCTCTGTATCACTAGGTGGGTTGCAAACTGGCTCACAGATAGAGCCCACAGTGTGAAAGTAGCTGACTCCAAGTCAGACTGCCAACCAGTCACAAATGGAGTCCCACAGGGTTCAGTCCTGGGTCCTCTCCTGTTTGGTATCTACTTCTCTGAAGTCCAGGCCAAAACGAAGGGACTCTGGCTGACAAAATTCGCAGACTATTGCAAATTGGAAGCTATTATTAACTCCCCAAGTGATTTTGGCATCCTACAGAAAGGCCTCACTGAGGCCAACAACTGGTGTCAGAACCATGGCCTTAAGCTCAATGCCAAAAAATGTGTCATCCTCTCCTTTGGGAAAAACCCAGTTCCTATGAATTACCACATTGATGGTAGTCCACTGAACACAAAAAGCATTATAAGAGATCTGGGAACACAGGTTGACAGCGACCTCTCCTTTGATTGACCACCACATTGCCACTGTGGTCAGAAAGTCCTTCTTTGTGGCACATCTCATTACTTAGGGTTTTGCATCCAGGAAGAAAGAGGTCATTGTGCCTCTGTACTATTTCCTCATTAGGCCAATCATTGAGTACAATGCCCCATTTGGCATGTACCTCACTAGACACCTGCAACAACTGGAGAGGCCGCAAAAGTACCTCACAAAGAGGATCCTAGGCCTTAAACACTTGTCCTATATGGACAGACCCAAAAAACTCCAACTATTCTCTGTCTCATATCGCCTACTTAGAGGCGATCTCTGCTTGACTTACAAAGCCCTGTCTGACCTAGCTCTGTTAGAAATGCTACATCTAAAGAAATCCCAATCCCTGCGCATCCCACACTCCAGAGACCTCAACCTCATTAACACAATCAACAGAATATGCTGGAAGGACAGGTTCATAACCCAGAGACTGCCCATGCTATGGAATAGTCTTCCCATACATGTCAAGCAGAGCACCTCACTGGCCCTCTTCAAGAGAAATCTTGATGAGTGGATGGGAAATAGAAAATTCACCCCAGGGGTCACTCCAGTGGCTCTACTCGACAGATGCACTGGGAACTAAGGTTGAGTGGTACGATGCCAGGGTAATCCTATGGGCTAGGCTTCTAAAGGCTCCAGGGCCATTAGCCTAGCACACACCTATGAACCTATGAACCTATGTTGTTGAGTGATTTGACTGCGTGTGTGATTTGATGGATCCTGGCATCTGACAGGCAGCTAACCGTGACTTTCTCCTTGTCCATCCTAGTGAGGGGGACATCTGTGTGTCTCACTATGGAATCACCTATGACCAGGATATTAGGTTTTGAGGTGTTTTGCCTTAGGGACTAATTTGTTAATACACTTGTATGTGTGTTCCTATGTGACATATGGGCTGTTTGTGTTCCAGTATGTGTGATCTGTTTGTGCTTGGGAGGTCTCTTTTCCTTCAGTAGGCTCTTATTGAGTACCTCCGCATAAGGTGGGTCTATGTAACTTGACCTTTTCTTGTGTGCATGCTGACAACCTGCTTGATGTCTTGTTTATTGTTGCATGAGAGGATTGATTCTAGCTTCATAGTATAGTTACATCTCTCACATACTGCATTTGTCTGTTTTAGGAGCAAGTGGTTGTCAGTATACATGAGGCAATTAATACATTGTCCTGCCTATGTCAGTCAGGCTAGCTGGTCATATGTTGGGAAACTGGCTGTCCATTGTAGCACGTTAAACAGTAAAAGTACTAGTTGGGGTGTGGGCAAGTTGGATTAGATTTTGCTCTAGGACTAATTTGACTAACTTAACAAGGGGTCTTATTCTGTTGAGGATTAGGGGTGAAGGAGGGTGGTGATGTTACTCACTGCTCAGCTGAGTTGCCTGCAGTACAACAGGGAAGCTTGTGAGGGTTCAACTGTCAAATGTCTAGGGAAAAAAATAGTTTCTAGGAGTTTGCTACTATACAGGGCACTGCTAACCCCCACTGTGCAGTGCACAGCTACACATAAACGCAAGGCTTATATTATATATAGGTGAAATTAAACAGTTTTAAATTAGTCTGCCAATAGGAAATCACACAATGATCCTTCCTCCAGCAATTCCCAGCTCAGACAGGGCTATATCCACACTCTTCTGCCACAGGGGTACAGGGGAACCCTACTTAATGTAAAATGGCTGGATTTGAGTTCAGGTGTATAAAAAGCAGGCTCAATTCAGCAAGTTAATAAGGAATTACTAGAACCACATCAGTGACATAATGGGATGTGGAGGAGGGAGTGTTGCCATGCAGAGTGGACAAGTGGGCCATACACTATGGACAAGTGGGCCATACACCATATGTATCTCAGAAAACTGTTACAGACATTCATGTAGATTCTCCCAAGAAGAAAGCATTCAGGCCTTGTCAGACTTCCTCAACACGTGATAGAACCTCTCAATCAAGGTATAAGTTCTGCAGCACTGTTAGGACAATTTCAAGAGGTCCCCCTGCATCCAATAGATCCCACCTTCAGGGAAGCTCAGATCAAGCTCATGTGTTAGCACTTGCTCATGATCTCTGGGAAAACTGCCCACCTTATCCTTAGGGAATATTGTCTAGATACCTTCCAAATCTAAGTCAACTTCTTACTATCAGTAACATGGACATTATTCACTCAGAAGTCACTTTACAGACAGGGCAAATACTGTGATTGTTCCTTTTACCCGAGACATTAACAGCAAAAAATAAATTCATTAATTAATAATAATAATAATAATAATAATAATAATAGCAACAGCAATGACAGATTTGATTATTGAAATTTCTCTGTTTTGTTTCTGTCAATAGGTAAACTCAGCTTTAGTAAGCAATAATGCATTGAGACATTCACAGAGTAGCCTTAAATACGTTTCATTAACACCTGCTGTTATACACTTCAATCAAAGTCTGTCAGTACAACTAGCACTGTTGCCACTTAGCACTCAGCATAGTACAACCAGTGATGGCTGATACATTCTGAAAACTAATTTTTGTTTATTACTTAAAGAAAAATAGCTTATGTAAAGTTTAAACTGACCATGCACCACTGGGTATAGCCCATAAAAACACTGAATGCATCAAGTCTTATCTGTGTAACTTATCACTGTTTTATAGAGGATGTCATGCCCCACAGTTGTAGACTAGATGTCACTTCTTCAACTGTGCAGCTGTGTACCATGCATAAGCCTGCCCTGAAGGGTTGATGTGCTACTTCTGCTGACTAACCTCCTTCTCTATCATTACTGGGGGATCAAATACTGGAATCTGACCTGCCACTTTCAGTGATTGGATCTGGCAGCTGCACCACAGACAGATGCATTATCACATTGTGCAGAATTCTGCAGACAGTAAACATCCTGCTTGCTGAAGCAAGTTAATACTGAAGGGCCTCCATCAGACTCATCCAGGTGATTGAAATGTTTTTTTTAAAAAGGCCAAGTACTCACTCAATGACTATCTCTGTCTAATACAGGGTGGGGTTAAAGCCCTCCACAGCAACTCCCTGGGGGTGAAAGACTGGTGCCATTAGCCAAGATATGACTGGGTAACCTGCTTCACCTGGAAAGCAAAGCAGGGTTTGGATACATTAAATAAAGTAGGATTACTCAGTGCTACCTCTGCCACTGTATAGGTATTGAAATGACTAAGCTTAGCAACAGCATAACAATTTGCACTTACCAACTAGGTGATCATAAGGAATCCCACCATGCTTAAAGAGGTGATACAGGGAGCTTTTTGCCAAATATGAGAATTGTGAGAACAGCCAGGATGTTGGGCTGACACACTGGTGATGCACCTCCATGAATCACACACACTGCCTTTCAGTTGATGAAATGATAGCCCTTCTTGTTCTATTGCTGATTCCCCCTTGCTCCAGATGGGGCACTAATGCAGCACTAGTGCAATCTATCTCTCCAAGCACCTCAGTAAAGTATGCCATTCAGTAGAAGGCATGCATATCAGTGGCTCAGTCCTGTGGTGATACTGGGAAGTAGATATACTGATACACACATGCCAAGAGTATGTTTAGGAACTGCTGAAATATATTCAAGGTAGAATCCTGTGAGATACCCATTATATTCCTAGTTTGTCTCTGTAAGGTCCCCGTGGTAAGTATAGTGAGTGCTATATATACCTTTGTAGTCACAGGTATAGGAAGGCCACACATTCCTCCAGCTCCTATCTGTGGACCATACAAACTCATAAAATCACATATAATATCCCTGTTTACTGTAAACTTGTCTAGTAATTACTACTTAGCAAGGGTGAGTTGAGTAATCCTTGGTTTATATTTCCTTCTTCTAGGCTGGTGAGCGCAATTTTGCATACTGGGTTTTGGTGTGACTGAAATGAGAAGCTCAGTGCAGGAAACAGTTATGCTGGCAGTGAAAGCAAGCATTTTCATGGAATGCAAAGGGGATAGAAATGGCATAGATTCACATTTTATATCCTATCTGTACATAGTACACTTACACATCAGAAAGCAAATATGAATTTCATAATGGTGGGAAAAGCTACTTATTTGCACAGACTAGTTGCAGATTTCTCACACATTCCTTATTTACATCTCATTATTCCCTCATTTACATATGTATTTCCCAAACTGATTGTAACAGCTGTATCTAAGCACAACTGCAGCCTCTGAAATGTGCCTAAGTTGTTTTGTCCACTGCTCGAGTACATACCCATTGTGCATACGTGTAAAGATTATGAGTACCACCAATACAATCTTAAGTGGTAAATTTGGCCTACTTTATAAGGCACTGCATGAAGTGATTATGTGATTTTTTCTTCCAGGGCTTAAACTATATACGTCTCAAAATTTATAAACATGCACATTCATCACACGTTATTCTTCAGTGTAAGAACTCTAACAGAATAGCATTTCTGGCAGTAATTATTCCTATTTTGTGGATTAGGCTTTTTACCTGGGCAGATTAATGTGATTTAGTAACTTATCATTACTTCTGAAAGATACAAACATATTCACGTCATATTATACAGGATCGATCACCTGAAATAAAAACGATCAGTGTATGAGTAGACAACAATTAAAACTCTTTATATGAATTACGAAAATGTAATTGTATTTATTTATTTTGTTAGTTTTGGTTAACCAAATTAGTTCCACTAGGCTTATAGCTTGTTCTCAAGGGAGATACAAGGTAATATTTATACTGAACAGGATAAATTTTGCAAGGAGACCAAGAAATTCTCATGCTCATTTTCATTTACTAGCAATGGAGTCTGAACAGAGACATTAGGAATATTGTTAGAATGAAGTAGAAGTTACGGAGTTTTCAGAAGGCCTTATAGGTGACAATCATTACATCTGTGAGATGCATCAAAGTTGTAATTAAAGTCACAGGATGTTATGGAGTGATGTGGTACAACTTGTTTGAAAACAAATGTAGCAAGAAGCAACAGAGGTGAACCAAAAGTGGCAAATGAAAGTTGCATTGATGTGGGAAACTGATTCATCATGTGCTGATGCAAACATGTTCCTGGATGAGCAGGGTGGGGCAGGAAGACCAGACACTGAAAGGAGAAACATGGAAAACTGGACTGTAATGGAAGCCAGTAGACATATACTGCAATTATTAATAAGGAGCACGGATATTTTGTGACACTAAGAATATGTTATATATATAATTATTTTATTTATTTATTTTTTGAAAAAACTTAGAACATATATCCAGTTAGAAAAAGGGGCACTGTATGATGTTTTGTTTGAATGGGCTATGTTTTTAGAACCAAGCCAGGTGTTAGATAGACTTATAATATAATAATGTGATATTCAGGGATGACAGTCTCATGATACACACTTCTGGTCATCAAATAATATGAGAGGAGCGATTGGCATGGAAGCATAAGACAAATGTTCATTACTGCATTAGGTCATGACCAGCACCTGGCACACCCAAATATGTTTTACAGTGTGCAGTTACTGAGCAGAGTTGCACACACTGGCTTTTCAGGATGTCACTCACATTGTTCTCAGTCCAATGCTTTCCAGTGCTGTTTTACCAATAGTAATTTAAGGTGGCAAGATCATTTTAGATTCACACACACACACACATACACACACACACACACACACACACACACACACACACACACACACACACACACACACACACACAGCTTTTCTGGAGGAGATAATAATGCCTTTCTAGTCCCAGTCCCATTTTCCAGTCCTTAAGATAGCAATCTGTCATTAGTTAAACCAGTCTAGGCATCAAAAGCATGGTTATTGTTCACTCATAATAAATCAGCCAAAATATTATAATTTGATCATTATTGCTAGAACTGTCACTCTTCAAAAAGTAGAAACCGATGGCTAATGAGTCACAGGGTCTAGAGATTACCTTTATATAAGAATAAACAGCTACCAGAAACATAGTTTTGAGGTGAATAATAAAATTAATTTGAAATAAATAATAATAAGCAACACACTCTGTAATAATAAATTTACCAAAAATAAATACTTACCAAATAAAATATAAAGAAAGTTGATTAAAAAGACACATGACATTTAGAAAACACTGTATACAGCTGTTTTGGTCTTACCACTTACCACTAATTAAAGATTTACTGTACTCTATCTACCACTTACTAAAACCAGCAGTTAGCAGCTGCAGGAAACTCAAGGGTAATAAACTACATACATTAACTCTCAGTAAAAAATGTCCTCCGCTTATTCTAAAACACAACTTACTTCTAAGCAGTTTCTGATTAAACTTAGAAGGGTCATTGCTTTTTACCTCTCATTTGATTAAGATTTCAAATATAAGCTTTCTGGCTGCAAAAAATATTTGAAAGAAAATGAAAAACTCATGGGAAAAACAGGAGTCTGTTTGAGCTAAGTTTCATTTTTAAATGCATGATATTAGTCTACAAATGAATAACTGCTTGAGCTGTACAGCTTCAAATATTGTTTACAATTATATCACATATTTTACTGAAAACAATAACATTTTTACAGATTTATCTTATTTCTTCTGAAAAATAAACACACACAACACACACACGCACACACGCACACACACACACACACACACACACACACACACACACACACACACACACACACACACACACACACACACACACACACACCCTAGCTCAGTGTATACCTCACCTCACCCCTTTATTAGACGTCAGATGAGTTTTTTTTTTTAAATAACGCCAACAAAAGAAGTTTGGCAGCTGAAGGTGCATTTTAAGTATGGCACCACTCCCATTTTAGGTTACCATATCATAGGACTTTAATCCCAAATTCTATTTAACAAGATTACTGTATTTCCCCAATTTAACTACTTTAAGGGAATGTGATCTGTAACCACCATGAATTTTCTACAACTTGGATAGATTTAAGCTTTTGGGGAGCCCAGCTATCTCCAAACATTCCTTGTTAACAGCTGCTTAACATTCTTCTTTTTGCAGTTGTCTGTGATTAAGATATAATAGTGGGTTATTTTTTCCTTTTCTTCAGAAAAGAAATTCAGTTGCCAGTCACTGATTTGAAGCATATTCCTCCATGATACAGTCTTGGCTATATTCAAGTCTGGCTGGTGCGGGGATGGGAGGGTCCACCCATGTCATCCTTTAACTTTTGGAATGCCTGCTCACAAACTGGCATCAAGATAATCTCATGTGGCCATTTCTTTTGGGGTAAAGATTGTTAGAGGTGTGGCTATGGTAATGTAGTGATGGACACATTTATATAAAAACCTGCTGCTCACGGGAATGTCTTTACCTGCATTTTGGTAACAGGAGTAGGCCATGCCTATATAGTTTCTACCTAGGCAAGCTTTCACTGAATCTTGTCATCACCCACTCAGTGGCTAAGGTAAGACATATTTACCATTTTTACCTTCCTTCTGGACATTTGTGTGACTCATTGGTTAACTCTGCCCTTTTCACTCTGCTCAGCACCTTTCTGACATGACTAACATGTTCAAGCCAAAGCAGACCACTGACAGTAATATCTACTACGTAAGCAAGATACAGTCTCCTGCTTCTTATTGATGAAGTCAAACAAATCAAATGGAATGGCAAACGTTGACCTCTGTCAGTCATAAGTACCTGTCATTAAATCTTACTCAGGTCAGCAGTAATCAGGTCCTTAGTTCCATTCAACCGCTTCAAAACGTCATCTGTTCCTGGCATGTGGTAAGCATCTGATTCTTTGTAACTATAATTTGCTTTATTCTTCACTGAAACTTCTCCCGTCTTTTTTTTCTTTCTGGTTCCAGCATTACCAATGAAATCAAGGGATGGTCATTTTCCTGGATTGCCCCCAGGTCCAGCACTGGCAGTTCCATCAGATGGATTGCTGTCTTGCTCAGGCACACTGAAAGGGGCCCATTTAATTGGATGTTGGAACAGTGTGTCCACATTGTGCTCCACCAGTTTGATGTTCCCTGGCTTACAGATTTATATTGATCTATTCAACACATTTTTAGGACTGCTGTTTTGTAGAAAACGAATTACAAAAAAGCAACCCTCCCCCCCCCCCCCCACCATGTGGAAGATGGCCTACACATGTACCCAGCCTATATATGCCAACAATGAGACTACATAACACTGGGAAAAATGACAACATCAATGATTAATTGCTAAAAGTCATTTTTGGCCATTGTACTTATACTGAATGGCATTCAGAAATAAACCTGTTTAGCAGATTGTATGTTCCCAGAGGAACAATGATCATGTCAGCATACTCTTGCAGTATTGCTCCAATTTTCTGAACCTGGGTAGGTGACAGATGCAGTGCCAGCCCTACATCATGAACTGAATGTTTCTACTGAGACTTGCTGAGGTTTATCACAGAATTTTATCTGATTCCTCCAGTAATGCAGAGCAAATGCTGAGTACCAATGATGCTCTAGGGCTTCAGCATGTCAACATTGTAGAGTTTGTGGCAAGTCTACCACATAATTAACATCACCTACCATTTTCACAACGTTAAAATGATTGTCCCATGCTCTCTGCAGGTTACTCTGACAAGAATAACTGCCATTATTTTTTTGTCCAACAGTATGTTTTCATGCATTCTCTCTGTCCAGGCATATCAAACCTTTTATTGCCATTGCACTTGTGTTAAATGGACATGTGCCAACCCAATACACTTCCTGAGCTTATTCTGGAAACTCAGCACACACCCCACAATAGACTCATTATGGAAATCATGTGCAGCCTCCCACACATCCAAATTAAGCCTAGGGGTCTCCTCATCCTGTGGCCATAAAGTAGCTCAAATGGCAAAAATTCTGCAGATTACTGGGCCACCTCTCTGTATGCAAAGATAAGACTGGACAGGTATGTGTCCCACTCCTGCTTAAACTGGTTCATGAATGCTCTTAGCAATGTTCTTAAGTATAGAGTTAAACCAATAGTTTGTGAATCATATAGGTATATTTTCTTTTTAACTGCTTTATCCCACAGTACTTCCATAAACAGATCAGAAGGTCTTACATGAAGTTAGACCCTCAGCCTGTTAGTATTTCCCAGATAAAACAACCCTGCTGAAAATTTCTAACAGAGCATCTGTCTTCTTTTCTGATTTAATAGAGCACAAAGTTACTGCCTCACATTACCTAGTGGTAAAGTCTTCCACCTTCAAGATATACCTCGTAGAAGCCCCATGAAATCCATAGCTATCCTCTTCCTAGAACAATTCTTCAATAGTAAACAAAGGCACTGTCGTATTCTTTTACCAAAGAAAGAAGACGCGGGACAACTGTGTGCAGTTGGTACCAACTCCAAACTTTATTGACCGGCCAGCATACCTCCAGTACACAACAACCTCCTGTCTCACGCCCTTGCGTCATGCACTTTCCCCCGCCCCCAAAGAGCACTAGCTAAGGCAAGACAACACAGTCCATCGAATACACCACATCTCCCTTTCCAAAAAGGCCCCCTTTCACTTAACGCAAACCCAGGTCTATTCAATTTCTCCCACTTCACTACGAACTTGGTACATTGACACCAAATGCTCACTTAGCCACATTCAGATTACTATAAACCCCAAATGACATTGTTATTTATACACTGATCTTCACAGATCCAAACGGTCCGGCTTGTTAATAACTCTTCCTGATCTGGTCCTCACAACATCACTGTGTGCCCGGGCTTCCGGGGGAGGACCATTGCAAAATGGCAAGGCCTCATTGGTCTTACTTAGCACACTTTCCGGACACTCAGGGTTTGATTCACAGTCAGGCTCAGATAGGGGGATCAAATGCACACGGTTTCGCCGCACAGTCCCTTGGGGCACATCCACCTTGAAGGACCTCGGCGAGTAATGTTTTTGCTCTACAGTACCTGGGGTCTTCATATCTGTCACCCACACCTGGTCACCGGGCAACACATCCCCCAGCGGCCTCGCCCGATGGCGTCTATTGTAGTTTTCGCCATTATACACCCTCTTCTCCCCCTCTTTCCCCATGAGCCTCCTCCAGTCCGGCTGCACAGGGTCCAACTGTGAAGGATGAATCGGAAGAGAGGTCCGCAACCGTCGTCCCATAAGAAGTTCCGCGGGGCTATAACCATTCTGCAGTGGCGTTGTCCTGTACGCCAAAAGAGCCATGTGCGGGTCAGCACTTTTTTTTAACAGGTTCTTCACCGTCTGCACCGCACGTTCTGCCTCCCCGTTACTCTGCGGGAACCTGGGGCTGCTAGTGACATGCTCGAAGCCATAAGCGGTTGCAAAGGCCGCAAAAGACTGTCCTGAAAACTGAGGTCCATTATCAGACACCAGTACCTCTGGGATACCATGGCGAGCGAAGAAAGATTTTAGGTGGGTGATGACCTCGTTGGATGTGCTATGTTTCAACAATGCGATCTCCAGAAACCTGGATAAGTAGTCCACAGCAAGGAGGTAAGTGTGACCTTTTAATTCAAATAAATCCGCGCCCACTCTTTGCCATGGTCGGTCCGGACATTCTGTTGGGATGAGGGGCTCAGGAGGATTCCTTCTCTCTGAGATGCACGTCCTGCATCTTAAAACCATGTCATTTATCTGCTGGCTAAGTCCCGGCCACCAGATGGTCTGACAGGCTCTAGCTTTGCACTTCACGATGCCTTGATGTCCCTCATGTAATTTCAACAACACCTCATTACGCATGGCAGAGGGGATAACAAGGCGCGAATCTTTTAAAAGCAACCCATCTTTCACTGTTAGTGTGGACCGATCTGGCCAGTAGCTCTTCAGTAAGGGTTCCTGGTTCGCATACAGCGGCCACCCCTGGCTGCACAAGTCCATGACCCGCGCACACACACTGTCCGCTTTCAGCTGCTCCCGTAGTGTTTGGAGGAAAGATGGCTTCACCTGCATGTTTTCCACAATACTGTTCACGTAAATATCCGTGTCCTCCATTAACTCCATTTCCTCCGGGGTTAGCTTGGTTTTAAGTGGAGAACGTGACAGGGCATCTGCCACCCACAGTGATTTCCTGGAGCGTACTGCACCGTGTATGAGAACTGCATCAATCTCATCCTGAAGCGTTGGATTCTGGGCGGTAGAAGATCCAGCGCTTGACCTCCCAGCAATGAAACCAGGGGTTTATGATCAGTCTCTAGACAGAACGATTTGCCTAATAGGTAATCTCGAAGCGTTCACATGCCCAGGTAGACGCTAGGGCCTCTTTCTCAACCTGTGCGTATCGTTGCTCTGTGGGTGAGAGTGACCTTGATGCATATGCCACGGGTCTCCAACCGTCCTCCCATTGTTGCTGCAACACACTCCCTAACCCAAAGGAAGAAGCATCCATGAAACCTTCAGATCCCTCTCCGGGTCATACACAGCCAAAACTGGAGGTGAGGTGATTGCCTCTTTTAAGTCCTTGAATGCCTTTTCCTGGTCCCCACCCCAGTACCAGCTGTTCCTTTTTGATAATAAGTCTCTCAAAGCTCTGTCCCTCTCAGCCAAATGAGGGATGAACTTCCCACCTGATTCACCATGCCCAGGAAACTCCTAAGTTCTCCTACTGTAGCAGGTGCCGCCATCTCCGTGATGGACGCGGTCCTCCTTGGGTCCGGGCTTATACCAGCATTCGTAATGACATGGCCCAAAAAGTCACTGTGCCCCTCGACAGGTCACATTTCCCTACATTCAACGTAATACCTGCTTCTTCCAGTCTCTTTAATACTGCGTGAAGCCGGGCATCGTGCTCCTCCTGGCAACGCCCCAGACCAACACATCGTCCATGTGACAAATCACACCCTCTAAGCCTTCAATGACCTCTGCCATCATGCGTTGAAAGTGTTCAGGTGCAGAATTAATGCCAAAGGGAAGGCGATTGAAACGGAAACGCCCAAAAGGGGTTATGAATGTGGTAAGCGCGGCCGACTCCTCTGACAAAGGAATTTGCCAAAATCCCATATTTGCATCCAGTTTGCTAAACACCTTCGCCCCAGCGAGCATCCCAAGACTCTGCTCAACCGAGGCAGCACGAACCTTTCCTGCATAATGTATTCATTTAGCTTAGTGTAGTCTACACATAGTCTCAGTCTGTTACTGTCTTTCTTTGGGACTACCACCATGCCTGCACACCAATCAGTAGGTTCTTCCATTCTGGTAACGACACCCAGCGCCTCCATCCTCATTAACTCCTCTTTCACTTTCCCCATCAATGGCAGTGGTATCCTCCTGGGAGTCTTCAGAGAGTATGGCACCGCCTTTGGCTGAAGCTTTATGTGGTACTTTCGCTGCACTACCCCCAACCCAGAGCATAAGTCCGGGTATGAGGTCTTCAAAGACTCCATGGTGATAGCATCAACACGTTTCAGGAGACCCAGCCCCAAAATAGCAGGAAGGCCTAAAAGCGACATGCGTAGTCCTTTTACAACGTACACTTTCTCACATGTCTGTCTTTGTCCATAGCCAAGCTGAAGCTCCAAGGATCCTGTAACCTCCAGTGGCATCCCTCCCGGACCCAACAAGGGTTTCTCCGGCTGCTGGAGTACAGGAGCATGCTTTCCACTGAACACGTTGTGCAGGTCTGACTTGGAGATAACAGTAACATCCGCCCCCGTGTCAAGCTTGAAAGTCATAGGTGTGCCCTGTATTTTCACCTCCACAATCCAGGAATGGTTCCCGGAGGAGACAGAACCAAGGAAGAACCCCTGTTCTTCACGCCACCGGCTCCTCGTCTTCCTCAATACTCTGCACCGCCTTGAACTGTCGGCAGACCCGCTGGTAGTGGCCCTTCTTCCCACATGAGCGACATCTTGCAGCAATCGCCGGGCATAGGAGTCTATGGTGAAATGGCCCCCCACACCTGTAACACTGCGAGTTCGGGGCGTCTTTACTCTTTTGCATCTGGCGCTGAAAAATCGGTGCCAAAGGCTTACCCCAACTTTTCGAGGCCTCTGGCCTGCGCCGGGTGTCCAGTGGTGTCTGCACAGCATTCACGTTATACTGCAGGGCGGTAGTATCACACCGCAAGGCCGTTTGCTGCTTCTTGACCTCCTCCGACTGTCTGGCCATATTTACAGCTCTAAGTCCAACTCTTTCTCCATCTGCATCCGCTCGGACAATCTGGTGTCTGCTAAGCCCACAACAATTCTATCCCTTATAAGCTCGTCGTGCAGCGTCCCATAACTGCAATGTTCGGCTAAAGCATGCAGGGCAGTAACAAAACCATCAACAGTCTCGTTCAGTTCTTGTTTTCGCATGTTAAATCGTGCACGTTCATAAACAATGTTCTTTTTGACAATAAAAAATCTTTCGAAACCCTCCTTCACTTTGGCATACTCCTGATGCTCTGCCTCGGTTAGCTTGAGGCCTCTCAAGACATCGTCGGCCTCATCGCCCATACAGTATATCAGGGTGTTCACCTGGTTCCCCTCTGGGTTGGAAGATAGGTTACTGGCCTGCCGGAACCGTTCAAACCGGCGAATCCATCGTGTCCATTCGTGGGGTTTGGAGAAGTCAAAGGGCTCTGGCGGCTGAATACTGAATGTAGCATTGGGAGCACTGGCTGCCATGTTGATTCTAGCACGTGGCTGCCGACCATTCTCGTCGTCCGACATGTCCGCTCTCCACGTCACTTGGCCACTCGTATGGTCTTCAGCAAAAAGTCAGCATGCCCAGGCACAGCCACACAGCACTTCTGACACCATGTCGTATTCTCTTACCAAAGAAAGAAGACGCGGGACAACTGTGTGCAGTTGGTACCAACTCCAAACTTTATTGACCGGCCAGCATACCTCCAGTACACAACAACCTCCTGTCTCACGCCCTTGCGTCATGCACTTTCCCCCGCCCCCAAAGAGCACTAGCTAAGGCAAGACAACACAGTCCATCGAATACACCACAGGCACCAAACAGCCTTAGCTTTTTCTCCTACCTTGCCAACGTTTTTGGCACTGCTCACACATCTTGCAATACCATCTTGCATCTTGTCCAGTACCCAGCTAACAAAACTTTTGTGCAAGTTTCCTTTTTATGTACTTCATAGCCAGATGATGTGAGAAGGGAATATGATTTTCTATGGCTAAAAGTGTCAATGGTAGGCCACTGCGACTATCAGCTGTTATATTACTTCTTTAAAACCTCTTCAGGTGTACATTCAATAAACAATAACCGCTTGTTCACTTCTACAGAATCCTCTTGCCTTTGAGAATCTGAAGCCACCTTAGTTACTTATCCCAAGTTCTGTAGGGTATGATATGAGAGCTGTGCTTGTTTTAACTCTCTCTTTGTAAACATACTCATTTCCTCTTCAAGGGAAGCTTAGTATTATTTGGCAATTATGATTCAGATTTAGGTTTATAGCAACTAACTGTGCCTTTCTCTAAAGAAGCAACCTTTTCACAGCTATGTTTCAGTCTTAGCATTTCTGCTACTGATTAGCTCTTTCACTGAAGTAGCCATATCACCAACCTCCATAGGTATTTTGGGCAATTCTTGGGTCTTCCCTCTACTGCCTTCCCAATGTGTTGGTCTAGATGCTTGGCTATATTTAAACACATGCATGCAAGGTACTGGCTTATCAAAATAAATCTGTAGTACAGTGCCTTCCAAGATACGATCATACACTAGCACCTGCTTGTTCCCGTGCCTCATTTCAAGTGAATTCTAGCTAATGGTACCTAAATGGAGTCCCCCATGGACCTAACTAATAAGAAATATCTGAGCAAGTAATGCTCTTCTCTAACAATGTCAGGCTTAAAAGGCAGTTTGGCTAATATATTAACCCTTTTAACAATGCTTTATCTTCTATGAGCTTAGATCAAAGGTCCATGTGACATTCTGGACCAGCAACAGTTTCAAGGCAATCCCCACTTCTATGGTATCACCTTCTTTAACTCCTTTTATGATTTTTTTATTCCCTAACCTGTTACACTGGACATTTGAACCTTATATACTCTACCTAGTTACATTGGAAGCATTTAACTCCATGACCTTGGCATGTATAGAACCAGTGGATTTCCTTTTTGCCTGTGGAGCCTACTGTGATGGTTTAGACTGCCCTATGGATTCCCTAATAGCCATGTGTAGGGTTAGTTAAATTTATCATGAGCAGTTCCATCCAACTAGCAAGAAAGAGGTCACCTGTTTTGTCCATATAAGAGATGAAGTACATTCCTAATATATCAACCAGATTCTCATATCTTCAAGAAAGGTACTGCATGCTTGCCCCTTATCATAAGCTTTCCCAAAATTTCAAAAGTAGTAACATGACATCCATCCACACATCAATGAAGATAGGTGCATAGTTTATATTATCTGTTTACATTTGTTAATCGTGATCATCTATCTAAGACAGAGCCCATTTTCAGTGGAGTCACAGGGAGTAAGGCTCTAGTAATTACAAACAAGTTGCCCAGGACTATATAAACTGCAAATTATTCCAAGCCTGTAAAGAGTAACTACATAAACCTGTAAACAAAAAATGAGATAAAACTGGGTAAATTAGAATTAAAGGAGGGAAGGATAAAAGGAATGGACTTGAGGCAAGGATAAGAAACAATATTGCATAGGTAAGAAACAGGGATACAGGGAATGTATAGGGAGAAAAGTATGTGAAGAGTGAGAGTCTGAGATGGTTGAAGAGAGATTGTGAAATAATTAAGAGTATAATAAAGAATGGGTTATGTAATGAGTTGTGGAAGATCAGGAGAGGATACACCAGCAACAACATCAAGACAAATTAGAGCCCAAGGAAGTTTTTTATTTATTATTTTTTATGAATGAAATTAATATAAATACAGATGCAGTTTTGTAATGAAGTCGCTAATATTGGCTTGTGCTTTTCTCCTATACCATCTAAACTGTTGCTACAAGCAATCAAGGCAATAAATTACAATGCGGAAAATATATTTTGTAAAGACAGTCAATTTATTTGTTCTTCTTTCAGCTGATGCCATGTGAGTACTTTTGTCTCTAGCTGAATTCCCAAGAAGAGGTGAAGGCATTCGCTTGGAATCAGCTGGAAGAATAATGATAAACTGACTTCAATTCCAAAATATCTTAATTTTACAGTTTATTTTATTCTAGAGTTTGTTTACCAGGATAGTCCATTGGCCGAAGGAGCCAGTTTTTCAGTGGAGTCCTGGGGAGAAAAGCTCCAACAAGGATAAACAAGTGATAAAGTAATTAGACAAAGACAGCAACAAAATGTTACAAAGTATATAAAATTTGGAGTATACAATGAAATAAGTGACGTACTAACAAAAGAAATAATAGTATAAAATCCTTTCACAGGACAATCAAAGTTACTATCTATCCCACCAAGAGGAGAAAACGCTGAGAGAAGAAAGGAGCCACTTTTGAGACTTTAAGTATTTTTCCTCTGTTTATTTGCTAAGTTTTTCTGCATAGCCGCCTATTTTGAGCATTTTCTGGCTTGTTAAATTTGATTTCTGCATTAGTAACTGTATTTAGAGCACAACCTAGAGCTGTCTACTGAATTTCCTGTTTGCACTTATTTTTAAAATCGTTTTTTTCTCAAAACTTGCATTTTATCTGTCTTTGGCCTAGCACTCTTGTTTGGGGTCATTTACTGCACTGTTATAACTTGTTGATACTTGTTAACCTCTGCTATCTCTGAAAAAAAAAAACAAAACAAATCTTGCTTTTTCCCACTTTTCTGAGATTTAAAAAAAGTTCAGTTACAGGCTTGCTGTTCTTGAACTGTTTGTAAGTTTCTGTGAGGCCATTTTTTGCTTGGGCTAAAGGAAAGTCTCTCTGTTGATCAGTGGCAGTGAAAAACATTGAGCAGCCTGCCTGCCCCTGTGGGAGTGGTTACTGACTTGAAACTGTAGTTTTATTGGCCATTTTGGGTCAATTCCAAAACTCCTTCATCTTCCTCTCTTAAAACCTGGTTGCCTCGTGGTTTTGGCATCTTTTCAGGCTTGTTGGCTGTTGATGAAGCACCCACCAAGAGGAGAAAATGCTGATAGAAGAAAGGAGCCACTTTTGAGACCTTAAGTATTTTTCCTCTGCTTATTTGCTAAGTTTTTCTGTATAGCCGCCTATTTTGAGCATTTTCTGGCTTGTTAAATTTGATTTCTGCATTAGTAACTGTATTTAGAGCACAACCTAGAACTGTTTACTGAATTTCCTGTTTGCACTTATTTTTAAAATCGTTTTTTTCTCAAAACTTGCATTTTATCTGTCTTTGGCCTAGCACTCTTGTGTGGGGTCATTTACTGCACTATTATAACTTGTTGATACTTGTTAACCTCTGCTATCTCTGAAAAAACAAAAAAACAAAACAAATCTTGCTTTTTTCCCACTTTTCTGAGATTTAAAAAAGTTCAGTTACAGGCTTGCTGTTCTTGAACTGTTTGTAAGTTTCTGTGAGGCCATTTTTTTCTTGGGCTAAAGGAAAGTCTTTCTGTTGATCAGTGGCAGTGAAAAACATTGAGCAGCCTGCCTGCCCCTGTGGGAGTGGTTACTGACTTGAAACTGTAGTTTTATTGGCCATTTTCGGTCAATTCCAAAACTCCTTCATCTTCCTCTCTTAAAACCCTCTTTTGCGCGGTTTTGCGCGTTTTTGAGCATAGCGCAACAACAGGCAGCGCCGCCTAATTGGGTTTAAGCTATTCCTGGCTCCACAAAGTCTGCTCTTCACTTTTTCCCTTAGAACTGCTCTATCTCTCAATTTAAACACCATATTCTCATTCTAAGGCCCTTCACTGGTCCAATTAAGTAATCCTACAAGTTAGCACTTTTAAACCATAAGCACTACTTACTCTTATACTCTCTACGATTACACTGTCCTCTATTGGTCCATCTTAAATTCAGTTTCCCTGTTACTCTAGCATGTCCAAAGGTCAGTCAATGGTTTCCTCTCCAATCCAGCTGGTGAATCTGAGAATTTTGAGGCAATGTTACAACTGTCTCATGTACACGGACAACCCTCTCCTCCTCCAAACAGGTTCAAATATATGTGAGAGATGCAACTATTTAGCCAAACTGGAGGCTGAGCTCTCTCATCTCAAAACTGGTGTAACCAGTCAGGAGGAGAAGGTAACCTCACACAACACAATTCCAGTATCACATAGTCCCACCACATCAGCGAACCAAACACATAAATACACAAAAACATACTCGGAGGCTCTAAATAAAAATCTACCTAAGCAACAGAGACCTCCAAAGCAGACATCCAAGCAAACGCTACCTCAAAACAAAACACGGACAACACATAACCCACAAAGTCAGTGTGCCAAGCAGCCACAGCCGTTAAGGCTGAATAACACACCTGATACTCTTGTTATAGGTGACTCTATTGTCAGACACACTGACATCCCGCTCACCAGGCTGAATAAAGAGAAGGTCACGGTGAGCTGCCTGTCGGGTGCTAGGATCCGACACATAACGCAAGCACTCAGGTCACTCCAAAGCAAATATAAATATGACTCAGTCATTGTACATGCTGGTGTGAATGACCTGAGACGTACCTCCCTGGACTACATGAAAAGAGACATAGAGGAGCTCTCTGATCATGTAGCCCAGGCTGGTATGACCCTGACCTTGAGCAGCATCTTACCCTCACCTAGAATAATGCCACAGTACAAAGACAAAATGATCGACTTTAACAATTGGCTAAAATTTTGGTGTCATTCAAAGGGGATCCACTGTCTGTCAGCCTGGGATGACATGCTCGACAAGCCACATTGCTTCGCTAGGGACGGCTTGCACCTGTCACCACTGGGCTTTCGGATATTGGCAAAGGCTCTTGCCACCCCCATAGTGCCTTTTTTAGGCAAGGCTCAAAAGTCAAACCCACCCCCATAGACAGCACAAGGAACAAGAAACTAAGGGTAATGCTGCTAAACGCCAGAAGTCTTAACCTCAAGATGCACGCACTCGAAGCTCTCCTCAGTATGGAGAACATTGATATCTGTGCAGTGACAAAAACCTGGCTCAAGGCTCCAGAGAGCACCCCAGCACTACCAGGCTATACCTCGTATCATGCTTTTCGCCACAAAACCCGGACCGAACCACAAAAGGAGGGGGAGTTTCCATATTTATCAAGGATATCCACACCTCCAGGTTAGTGGCATTGCACGAAGTATCGGAGACCATCCATGTACAACTAACAGTGGGCAAGACTGCTTTTCAGTTTATAGCATCCTACAGACCACCCTCTCAAAGTCAGGAATCCCATTCGGCTTTCCTGAAAACATTGGAGAACATGAAGATCTCTCCGAACACCATTATATTGGGCGACTTCAACTACCCAAACATTGACTGGGAGCACTACTCAAGCCCCAGCACCTTAGCCCAAAGATTCCTGGAAATTATAAACTCAAATGCTATGGAACAACTAGTCACCACTCCCACAAGAGGGGACAACATACTAGACCTGATCATTACCAACATGGGGACTCTATGCTCCACACCAGAAGTATATCCCTCATTGGTAAGATCAGACCATAAATTAATTTCACTGGATGTCCACATCCCGACCCCACCCCCAGCCCAGAAAACCACAGTGAAAAACTTCTCAAAAGCGAACTTCTCACTTCTCAAAACCGAAGTGGATTCCTTCAAGGCCCCTGGGCCAGTGGAAACTACAGCCCAAACTGCAGAATCCTATATAAATGCATTCTACGGACATCTCCAGGAATGCATGGATCATGCTATCCCAAACAAAACCAAGACCCAATCATCCAAAGGCAGGCGTCCAGTCTGGTGGACCCCTGCCATAAATAAACTGTACAACAGAAGGAGGAAGCTACTACATGATAGAGCAAAATCCCTAATAGGAAAGGCATCTTTGATCAGTACTAGCAAAAAATTACGATCCCTCATAAAATCCTCCAAGGCCAGCTTTGAGAGAAAAATTGCACAGGACACCAAAGACAATCATAAGGCTTTTTTCAGTTATGTTAGAAACCTGGGATGCAACTCCCAGACTTGTTCTGAGTTGATTCTAAATGACAAAAAATACACTGAACCCACAGACATTGCCAATATCCTGGCAGACAGGTTCAGTGCAAACTCCCCCCCCTCCCCCCCAAAAGAGCAAGTATCTATCCCGGCAGAGGGCTGCCTCCCAAACATCTCAGATGCTCAGGTGAAGGCTGCCCTCTCCAAAGCAAAAAACACTGCTTCCATGGGACCAGATGGCGTCCCAGGTTGCGTCCTACATGAACTACAAGAGGAACTAATCCCTCAAATAAAACAGCTATACAATCTCAGCCTCACTACAGGATATGTGCCCACAGAATGGCGTACAGCAACAGTGGTCCCACTCCACAAAGGTGGAGCCTCTACAGACCCTGGAAACTATCGCCACATAAGCCTGACTAGCTTAGTCTGCAAGGCTATGGAGAGCATCATCATGGAGCTCATAAACAAAGACATTGGGGACCTACAGACACTAGATCCTACCCAGTTCGGCTTTGTCAAGGGCAGATCCTGCCTTTTGAACCTGGTTGACTTCTTTGAAACAGTCACCAAAGCCATAGATGAAGGGAAGGTAGTCCACACAGCTTATCTGGACCTTGCAAAGGCATTTGACACAACACCCCACTCGGGCATCATAGATAAGCTATCCAGCTTAAATATAAACCCCTATGTCACAAGATGGGTCGCAAACTGGCTCAAAGACAGAACCCACAGAGTGAGAGTTGCTGGAGCCATGTCAGACTCGAAACTGGTCACAAGTGGCATCCCACAGGGTTCTGTCCTGGGACCACTCTTGTTCGGTATATACTTTTTTGAGGTACAGGCAAATGTGGGAGGACTATGGCTCACCAAGTTCGCAGATGACTGCAAACTGGGCGCCATAATCAACTCTCCAGCTGACACAAACATCCTTCAAAAAGGTCTCACAGAGACAGATAACTGGTGCCAGCGCCATGGTTTAAAGCTAAATGCCAAAAAATGTATAGTCATACCCTTTGGCAAAAACAATGTGCCCACAAATTACCACATAGGCAGAAACCCATTAATTACAGAGAAAGTTATTAGGGACCTGGGGACCCAAGTTGATAGCAATCTCTCCTTTGAAAACCACATTGCCAAAGTGGTTAGAAAGACCTTCTACATAGCCCACCTCATCACAAAGGGTTTCACATCTAGATCAAGAGAGGTAATCGTGCCCCTTTATTCATCCCTCATCAGGCCCATCATAGAATACAATGCCCCTTTTGGGATGTACCTTACCCGACACCTGCAGCAATTAGAAAGACCCCAAAAGTATCTCACCAAGAGGATCAAGGGTCTCAAACAGATGCCATATGCTGCTCGGTTAAAAAAACTCCAGCTCTACTCAGTTGCATACCGCCTACTTCGAGGCGATCTATATCTGACATACAAAGCTATGTTAAATCCAGAATTAATGGACATGCTCCACCTCAGTAAATCTAAATCCCTTAGAGCCACACGCTCGAGGGACTTGAACCTCAGCACAGAAATAAATAGAACTTGCTGGAGGGACAGGTTCATAACCCAGAGGGTCCCTTCGCTCTGGAATAGAATTCCAGTTCATGTGAGGCAGAGTACCTCACTGAATCTCTTCAAGAAGAATCTCGATAAGTGGATGGGGGATCGTTGGTTTGTCCCAGGGATTAATCCCGTGTCACTATTAGACAGAGGCACAGTAAACTAAACCTTAAAATGGGCACAGTATACTCAAATCAAGGGGTGGCATAAGCCATACAGAATCGGGCTAGGCTTATAATTGCCCCAGGGCAGATAGCCTAGTATGAACCTATGAACCTATGAACCTATAATCTATCTATCTATCTATCTATCTATCTATCTATCTATCTATCTATCTATCTATCTATCTATTTACATAGCCTACACAAGTGAACTTCTCAGGTCAGATTACAAAAGAAACAAGAAACAGAGAAGAGGGAAATTAACTACTAATATAGAAGGAAGAAGTAAGGAGCATAGATGTAGGTTTAAAATTAGATAGAAAACTAGACAGTGGGGATCAGAGTTGTGAAAATTGAAAAAGACAGGTAGATAGGGTGTGGAGAAGTAGAGGAGAAGAATCAGAGTTATGAAAAATTAGAGAAGAGAGATAGGTAGTATATGGTTAAGTAGAGGAGAGTCAGGAGGGGTGGGAGGAGTAGCATTCCCAGAGGGATGAGAGATGGGAATGGAGCAAGGAATCTTGGCATCATATTGTATTGTTTTATAATTTATAATGCTTCAGTGCCATAGACAACCATTGGTAAAAATGTATAGTCTTTGCATTACTTCTCCTTTATAATGGCATCATGCTATCTCATTCTGTCTGCTTCTTTAATTTCCAAACGTTTCACCTCCAACTGTAGTCTGATTTTTCATTCTTTTTTCTGCAGTCATCAGGACACATATTGACTGGCCCATTTGCTGTAAACTGCACAACTATTGGCCCTGTCACTCTACCACTAGGTGCAGCAAACTGATATTCAGAGATATGTACAGCAAGTAGTTCATCCTTGCTCACCCAAGTATGCCAGGTTTATTTTTGATTTACACACCTTAACTAGCTTTGCCACTGATATTTTGGCATAGTCTTCAGCGTACATTTTGCCTGCTTCTTAATTACTCTAATTCAAATAAATAAACAGGTTTCCACGGTGGTGCAGCGGTAGGGTTGTTGCCTCAGAGCAAGAGGTTCTCCCGTTCGATTCTCAGCTGGAGTGCGGGGAGTGACTTCTGTGTGGAGTCTGCATGTCCTCCCTGCGGTTGGGTGGGCGTTCGAAAGACATGCGTAAATGGGCATGCCTTCGCTGAAGGATGAATGTCGAGCTGGCACCTTGGCGTTCGTGAAAATCTACTGCCAATCATTAGCGGACCGGAGTTCCACTGTGGCGACCACTAACCGGGAAAAGACAACAACAAATAAATAAACAAACCAGAAAGCAATCAGTTGTGCAGTGTAGTCTGCTGTATAGTTGCCTCTTCCCTGAAAAAGTACACATGCATTTTTATGACAATATTGTTTATACACTCCATAAGTCCAGTTTACAATATTCATCCATTACAAACCACATAATCTATTATTCACGGGCTTAAAATTTTACTTGATCCCACAATTCATATGTGACAGTCAGGGGCTATGACTTCATTATGCATATAACTGACCACCAAATAATTATGTAAGAAATAATTAGCCTTTAGAGCATATGACAGATGTGCAATATTGCCTTGGGTTAATGACCAACAGCCACCATACCTCAATTAAGATTTACACTGAAAAGCTGCCGAGCAAAGTTATAATCACTGGCTTCACAAGATTTCACCAGCCTTATTTTCAGCTCTTGCAATACTATGTATATATGCAGTCTTTCCCAGGAGAGGTGACTGATATATTTTCCATTTCCAATGTCCCATTTTTCTGTATTTATGGTAACATTCTGCTACCAGCTAGATGAACCAATAACCCAATTTCTGTTCAGTCATGAATAAGGTAACTATAATATGTACATTTGAAATTTGTAAGGACAAAATACCACTCTGGACACAGAAATAAATATAAAGTTAGCGCTTTCGTTTATAAAATATATAAACTTCTTCAGACAAAAGTATACAGGAAATAAACCATTAAAATAAGCATTCAAGAAGTGACATCATTTCCCATTCAAAGAAAAAAGTCACAATAAAAGTTCCATTAAACATCAAAATAAAAGACATGCCTCAAAATAAGATATCCAACTACACAATAGACCCATTGAACAAAACTTTAAATAAAATCCTAAACACTACAAATATATGCATAAAATATATATAGAAGTTAGAATATTTAAATAATTGACTACAAAAATACAATAATAAATGTTATCTACATAAAGACTTCAGTTTCAAAACACTCATGATAGAAATAGTGTCATTCAATCCAGGTGAAACTGAAGCGTTCAACCTAAGTTGCCATAAAAGTTCTTTCTCCTCAAGTTGCAAGGAAGTCGGACCTCCCCTAATATTTTCAACAACCCTATCAATGATTAAAAAACAAAATTCATGTGTGGGAAAGGCCAAAATATGTCGAGCCAGGGCATTTCTAATATTTGCTTTAGAAATGGCGTAAAAATGTTCATAAATTCGATTTTTAAAAATCCTATCAGTTTTGCCAACATAGAAAGACAGGCAATTCTGACATAAAGCCAAGTAGACCACCCCTCTTGTGTTGCAGTTGTATTTATCCGTTAAGTAATATTTTTTCTTATTGATCATAAACATGTTGGTAACACATATAAACTTACACCAACGGCATGATCCACATTTAAACATCCCACAATGTGGGTGGTGACATTTATAATTTACTGTTTCAAGAATAGTTTTTAAGTTACTACCTTTTTTAAAAATTACAAGAGGCCTTTCACCCACATAATTTCTTGTTGTACTATCCTCGACTAAAAAGTACCAGTTCTTGAAAATGATATCCCTCAAAAAGGGAGCATCCTTAGAAAAAGTGGTAATAAAACCCAAATTTCCAAAGTTATTGTTATTTTCATGCTCAAATTGCTGTGTTAAAGGAATCAGTGTGTTAGGTGGATCCATAATATCATTAACACACTCAAGATTCTCATTTCCAGATGAAATAACATAACTTAGAATTGGTTTAAAGTAACCATATGTTCTTTTAGATGTAACCTCAAAAATGAGTTCATCCAGTAAGTTAATGGGGTAACCTCTTTTCATAAACATGTCCCTTAATAAACTACACTCATCCAAAAAATCTTCATCTAAAGTTACCATTCTAGCTGCCCTAACTAGTTGTCCCTTAACAACTCCCTTCTTCTGATGGAAGGGGTGGCAGCTAGAAAAATGGAGGAATGCATTTGAGTAAGTGGGTTTTCGAAAAATCCTAGATGTAAATGTGTGTAAAACAAAATTTTTGACTAATTTTACATCTAAAAATGAAGTCTCTTTTTCTTGAAAGTCCCAAGTGAAATCCAAGAAATCAGTAAAATCAGTAACTTTTTCAATAAATGATGCTGTGGAATGTCTATCACCCTTCCAAAGAATAAAAATATAATCCAAATAACTGGTATATAAAGCAGCCTTACTCTGGAAAATAGGGTCTTTAAATAAAAAATGTGTTTCCCAAAATGCCATTACTGTATTGGCAAAGGTTGCACCACAGGGAGATCCCATGGCTACACCTGTTTATTGCAAATAGAATTTAGATTCCAAAAGGAAATAATTGCTAGCTAAAACAAGTTCCAGTAAGTATATGACCAAATCAATAACATGCCCATCCATTTTCTGGTCCAACATAAAATCCCTAACCCATTCACATCCAAGGTCTTGTGGTATACAAGTGTACAAGTCACAAACATCGATGGTAAAAAAATTAAAATCTTCATCAAAAGAAAAACTATTTAAAGAATCCAAAAAGCCTAGACTTG